>NC_090185.1:30077669-30180169 GCF_024679245.1 Pseudorasbora parva
TTTGCAGCCTTACAATCATTAAACTGATTTGATTTATTAAAAATGTATAATGTTCTATGTGTATGCCTGGTTGAAAAGATGTGTTTTAAGTCTAGATTTTAACTGACAGAGTGTGTCTGCTTCCGAAAATGACTGGAGTTTGTTTATTAAGCGTGCAGGGCAACCACCCAGTAGAGCATTACTATAATCTAGCCTTGAGGTCATGAACATATCAACTGCATTGTCATTGAAAGCATGCGCCGCAGTTTAGATATATTTTTAAGATGGAGGTATGCGTTTTACAGATGCTAGAAATGTAGCTTTCAAATGAGAGAATGGTATCAAAGAGCAAAAGCCATCGGGTGTTAGACAGTTCGAGTGTAATCGAGTGTTAGACAGTTTCCTAGATTACTACGTGTGGAGGTTTTTGGTCCAATAATCTAGTAAATTATTAATCGTCCATATTTTTTAAATCACCTATGCATTGTTTATTTTGTGAATTTGTACGTTTCTTTGGAAATCTAGAAATCTAGAGTTGATTATCAGCATAAAAGTGAAAACTAAACCCATCCAGGTGGATGCTCCACATTTGTGGTGATTGAGGAGATTTACCCTTCTGTATGTAAAGTGCTTTGAGTGCCTAGAAAAGCGCTTTTATAAATGTAACAAATTATTATTAATTATAAACCATTATAAGTATAATTATTATTATATATATGTTCGTTTTTTCTCACAGAAAAGAGTGTTTTATGCCAGTTTTGGAGCTCGATAACTCAAACCCCCATTCACGTTCACTGTGTGGAAAAGAGCAGCCTGGGGTTTCTACAAAACATCTCTCTGTTCATATTTTTTGATTAACTGTTCTTTTAAGAAGTATATATGAAGTGTAAGTGGCTTTCTGCTAAATCATATCAAGCAAGTACAGTAAATGTTAATGTGAGCGTCTGTGACGATTACAGCCTTATCTGACTCTCTGGATAGTTGCCCAGATCGCTGCCGGGCAAGCGTCCAACTACTTACCATTTTATCCAATAAATAACGTCTAGCGATTAAACCTTCTTGAAACGTCACTTATGTCTGTCGCTCACTTTGTAGTTTTGTGCTTGGATGGCAGATATAGCCTATACATATAGGGTTGCAGTCCAAAAAAAAACAAACAAAACCAAAAATGTGTTAAAAAGGTAGAGTGAAGCGGACTGTCTGAATTCAATAGGTTAAGGTGTTGGAGCGCTGCCAGTGATGGCCTGTTCCAGCCCTTTCTTTCTCTTTGTGTCAGGACACAAACCCATGCACATGCCAGCCGATGCCAAACGTTACCTAAACGCTTACACAACTTCCTGCTGGAGAAAGTTATGAAGGGGGCCTGTGACTGCAAAAGGGCTATTCTAAGATTTACTCTTGCTTGTTACAATAAGTGAGTCCTCTTTAGTAATAATAACTATTATTATTTTTGAACATCTTTTCAAATGCCTTCTTTGATGCATAGATTGTATTGCTTTACCCGTGTCCAAAAATATATAACACAAATATGAATTATTATATTTTAAAAACTATGGTAAAATGAAGGGAAAATAAATAAATAATAGAAAACACTGAAATCAAGTAAAATTAAAACTGAAAATATAAAAAATATAAGCTTATTAAAAGTAACGATACATTGTTTAATAGTATATATTAATACGAAGAATTACTGCTTTAAAAAAATGCGACAATTACCCCCCCCCCACACACACACACACACACACACCAAGATAAACAAGACAGAGGAGTCTGTTATTTTAATAATAATAATAATAATAAAGTTTAAAATGTAATTTTAAGAAGTGAAAAGAAGAAGTGAAAGAGTGAGAGAACACAAAGCTTCAGATATGGCAGATGTCACACAGGATTTGATCTTTCACGTCTCCAACAGAACGGATTTGAACCTTTAGGTTAGTGTCGGTACCATCTGGCAGTCTTCACATTCACATTCACATTATCTATCTATCTATCTATCTATCTATCTATCTATCTATCTATCTATCTATCTATCTATCTATCTATCTATCTATCTATCTATCTGTCTGTCTGTCTGTCTGTCTGTCTGTCTGTCTGTCTGTCTGTCTGTCTGTCTGTCTGTCTGTCTGTTGATTGTGTGTCGATTGTCCATCTGTATGTTGATTTTCTGTCTGTATGTCGATAGTCTCGATCTGTCTGTCTGTCGATTGTTTGTCTGTCTGTTGATAGTCTGTCGATTGTCTGTCTGTCTGTCGATTGTTTGTCTATATGTTGATAGTCTCGATCTTTCTGTCTGTCGATTGTTAGTCTGTCGATTGTTTGTCTGTCTGTTGATAGTCTGTTGATTTTCCGTCTGTCTGTCGATTGTTTGTCTGTCTGTTGATAGTCTGTCGATTGTTTGTCTGTCTGTTGATAGTCTGTCGATTGTTTGTCTGTCTGTTGATAGTCTGTCGATTGTCCGTCTCTCTGTTGATTGTTTTCTGTCTGTTGATTGTCTGTCGTTTGTTTGTTTGTCTGTCTGTTGATAGTCTGTCGATTGTCCGTCTGTCTGTTGATATTCTGTTGATTTTCCATCTGTCTGTCGATTGTTTGTCTGTCTGTTGATAGTCTGTCGATTGTCCGTCTGTCTGTCGATTGTTTGTCTGTCTGTTGATAGTCTGTCGATTGTCCGTCTCTGTCGATTGTTTGTCTGTCTGTTGATTGTCTGTCGATTGTTTGTCTGTCTGTTGATTGTCTGTCGATTGTTTGTCTGTCTGTTGATAGTCTGTCGATTGTCCGTCTGTCTGTCGATTGTTTGTCTGTCTGTTGATTGTCTGTCGATTGTTTGTCTGTCTGTTGATAGTCTGTCGATTGTCCGTCTGTCTGTCGATTGTTTGTCTGTCTGTTGATAGTCTGTAGATTGTCCGTCTCTGTCGATTGTTTGTCTGTCTGTTGATTGTCTGTCGATTGTTTGTCTGTCTGTTGATAGTCTGTTGATTGTCCATCTGTCTGTTGATAGTCTGTCGATTGTCCGCCTGTCTGTTGATTGTATGTATGTCTGTCTGTTGATAGTCTGTCGATTGTCTGTCTGTCTGTCGATTGTTTGTCTGTCTGTCTCTCTGTATGTAGATAGTCTGTCAGTCAATAGTTAGTCTGTCGATTATCTGTCAGTCTGCCTGTCTATCTCTGTCGATAGTCTGTTATTCTGTCTATCAATCTGTCTGCCGATAGTCTGTCTGTCTATTGATCATTCTGTCTATCCAAGTATTCATATTGCACAAGGCCTACATAACCTTTAGACTTTAAACTAAACTTAAGCTTTCAGACAATTCTTTGTCAAGCCAACATTAAACGTTTATTTTACAAAGTGTAATTTGTAGTAAATTTAACTCCATTTATGTTGAATGAACAGCTGTGGTTTAAATATCCTCCACCAAACCATTGATACCTTACCAAACCTGGCATTATTTGGCCCATGCTTGCGCCATCTGTGCATGCTATCCCTGCCATGATGGATAACACCCAAAACCCAATCAAGATGAAGTCCCTGCAAGCTGTTTGGTCACAGCACGTGGCGAACTTGTAGACAAAGGGATAACCTTAGGAGATGTCACATCTAGTCAAACACTTAACAAGAGATCTTTCCTTGTAGCATCGTGGTAGATTGCTCAATTAAGCTTGTACACTGATATCATTGCAACCCTCTTCAGACTGTAATCCCATTGCAGACAACAGTTCCAATTGAGCACAAGTCCCAACTCATCAGCGGATCAGACCGCATATTGCAGGACTCGATCTATGCTGTAATTTGGATGTGTCCGCATCCAGACGGATCCTACAGGTGGGCAATACAGGAGTATCACTGGTTTCTCGGCAAGCTTCCTCAGAAGAATTAACAAATAGGATTAGTGGGCAAGAAAAATCTTCCAAAGAGCCATCTGCTAAGCCGCATGGGGAGACGTCAGCTCAAAGCTACGTGATCGCATCCCTCTGAGAGAAGGAAAGGATGTACTGGCAATGCAGACTAATTAATTCAACTCTATATAGACGTTTTTGGGGCTGTTAGGAGGGATGCCCAAATTACAACTGTTCGTAAACTAAAAAAACTGACAACTTTTTCTCTAAAGTGTGCTGAAGGAATCATTATGCCTGATCTACCTTTTAAATACATTTGGTGGGCTCTGGTAGTAGTAGTGCTGTTGACCGGACATTGTTCCACAGATACAGGTATGTATCTGTTCTATATATGGATTTTGAGGAGTTTTGTTTTGTGCAACCTTGTGACCATGTACTCTTCGTTCCTCATCAGGTGCTGGAACTCATGAGGATTATTTATCAAATGGATATACAAGATTTTTGGACGCCAATGACGTTTTGAATCGCTCATTGGTAGCAGGTAAAGGTAAAACACCGAGTTACTTGTCTGGTGAGGGGAAAACGGCTCTCTCCAGACGGAAAAGAGACCTTCTGTTCCCCAATGGAGTTAAACTTTGCTCACATGAGACGGTGCAACAGGCAGTACAGAATCATCTCAACTACTTTCACCTGCGAGGTAAGATCCAGAGATTTCAGTTTTCTGGGATAGTGGCCAAGAATGGTAATTGTAAAGGTATAGAAGACTCCTATAGTGTGAATGGATGCTCTTTGAGATCCTTATGCGAGAAAAATGAGCTCATACGGCTCTACTTTTCATCAATAATAATAAACTAAGCCAACCTGACCAATTTTATTAACGTCCTAGTAACCGCATATTTGAACCACGGTTCCGAAACGACAGAAACACACGCTCTCTTTGTCTCCGCCTTACTTATAATCGTGCACAAATATTCAGCCGCACTCAACACACTTTTCCACATCATGCTCTTTCTAAAGATCACATATTAGCATGTGAAGTTAGACGCAATCAAAGTATTAAACCCTACTGGAGACCACCGCTGAGAATAATGTCTCTCGCTGTTTGGATTAATTGGACCCAGATGACCCTAGTGAATCTAATTACGACATCTCGAGAAACAAGTGTTGCCATTTTGCATAAAGGTTATTCCTGCAGTGTGTCAATGGAAAGTTGATTATGCTTAGCCACGGCAAACTATTATGGGGCACTTTGATGCTTTATTACATGTACAGTGGGGACCAAAAGTCTGAGAAGACTTGTGAATGTCTATTTTGTATTTTTATAATTTTATATATATATATATATATATATATATATATATATATATATATATATATATATATATATATATATATATATATATATATATTACAAATTATATAATCATCATAACAATTTGAGAGAATCATTGATTAAACTGTGCACTTTATATTAGGTAGCCTTGACTACTAAAATAAGTACAATGTATTGTTATTCATATTGTATAGCAAAACAATTTTGCTGATATTGAGGTGGATACGGGTGAAGTTAGGGACAGGTGTGGTGGTGTGGGAAAGGTTAAGGCTAGGGTTAAGGTGTAAGGGAAGGGTCAACAGTGTAATTATGAATGTAATTACAGAAATTATGTAATTACATGCAGGTATTTTTTAAAAATGTAAGTACAGTATAGTATAGTATGTTGTGTGTCTCCACTGTTTATGCTAAATAAATATATTGTGCTTAATACTGGATGTAGCGTGAACGTTTTTTTATCTACTGTTATGGTACTTTTTGAAATTTTTATGGAAATCTAAAGTCCTAGACATTCAGCTCAATATCTTCATCAGAGTTCCATGGAAAAACAGATGTCATGGGTTTACATGACATGGGTTCATATGCTGTTGAGTAACTAAATAATGACATAAGTTTTGATTTTGGGGTGAACTTTCCTTTTAAAGCTGATAAAGAAGGTGTGGCTGCCAGCTGTGGGCTGGCAAAGTATCTGAGGTGTCTGTCTAGCACTGTTAAAGTCAAAATGTGTCGTTCCAGTAGGAAAGGCCAGATTTCCCCAGTTCTCCCTCTCCTGAAGTCCCCATTGCTACTGAATCACTGTAGACAGTGATCAGATCCTTCGCTCTGCCAGGAAAACTGCTGACCTCTGCCCTCCTACGCACTCGAGTTCTGGTAGTCGTCATACGTTGCCGGTATGGCGGGCAGATGTAGGTGGAACATTTCGACTGGAGCCGCGAAATGTCTTGCAAGGGTTAACATCCCCCATCTGCACATTTAATTTTCCACTTGCTTGGGTACATTGAGAAAGTATGCGGCACATACCGAAATAATAATTTTGGTTCACAAACTGAGAAATAAAAGAAAGTTTGTCTGGAACAATTGACGTGTGGATAAGGATAAGATGTGTTTCCATTATGTTAGTTATTGCTTTTTCTTTATTTAATTTAGAAATAAAGAGACGATTCTGTTATTTCTGCATTTCTGACTTCTAAATGAAAGGGGTATCCATTATAAGTGATGTCAATTTCCACTACAGCCGAGTTCATTGCTGGTGTTTTGGCAGATTATTTCTTCTCCACTGTTTATAGTTCCTCTTTCCAAAATCTAGTGCCTGTCTACACTGGCAGAAACTGAAATTGAACCACATAAGTGAGTGTTCTGGAGTGCACTACATAGACAGCAAATCTACAAAGTGCATTGTTAGAATAGCAAAGTGCTCCAGAGATTCAATTTGTGACTGATTCTGGTTTTAGGTTAGCTTGTTGCTAAAGCTAATGCCGCAATGCACTAATAAACAGAAATGGGCTGTTTTTTACACTATTTAATTGATACTTTGTCAAAATATATTGTTAAAATATTCAGAAAGTGTTAAAAATAGGTACTTTATCCTCAATGTTTTGGCTGTTCTTCCCCCTGCATTTAAGTTTGAGTATTTGTGTTTGTTCGCATTGTATAGGTTTGCATGCTTATGGGTTTGTGTATGTATGCATTTTCTTCTGTACCTTTAGTGTGCCAGGAAACAGTTTGGGAGGCTTTCAAAATCTTCTGGGATCGCTTACCCGAGAAAGAGGAGTACCAGACCTGGATGAGGAAATGCCAAAACAGTAGTGTTAGCGTGTTTGACATCGGCCAGAGCTTTAGCCAGTCAGCTGAGCACCTTGCTCTGATTTCAAATGTAAGTATCATTGTCAATGTAATTATACCAGACAAATAATGATCAAATCAACACTTTTAACTTATCAGTTAAAAGATACCAAAATAAAACAAAAAAGAAGAAGCAAACTGACTTTTATGGTGTTTTGCAGAGGGTAGGGGTGGCTTCAATGACATCAACAAGGTGAGAACTGCTTACCATTTTGGTACATGAATTGAATAATATAATACTTTAAATTTCAAGCTTTACACAGATGAATTCCATCACACACACACAAATTGACAACAAACTTTGTCAACACAGCACATTTGTCTTATCTCCATATTTGCCATAATTGTGTGCTAATATAGACGGGGAAAAAACAAGAATCCACATCATATCCCACTGTTTGTAAAGTAACAGTGTAATCACACAATTAATATATTTGTCTTATGATAGTGCACCCACCAGCTCATGGCAGCCTGAATGCAGGTAGGACTCCCAGGCTACTAATGGGCACAAAACAACATAGTGCTACATACACTAGTACGGTCCTGCACCCTAAATATATATTAATCTGCAAATGCCCAGTGTGGAGCTCAGACTGTAAAATATGTAACCTAACCCTAAAACGAATTGAATGATATGAAACACCAATTCTTTAGCTAGTTAACTAAGGCAGCTAATTCTGAGCACACATTGGTGCTTTGCAGAACAAACCACCCATTAATAGTTAAAGTTGGATACAGACTCCTGGTTTCAGACTGCAAACAATTCAATCATACTTTGCTTTTAGTTTCTGCTAAAGCTAGATCACTTTCTGCTAGCTTTAGAGACATAGCACTCCTTATGGTTCAGTTCATTTCCTGAAGCGGAAAACTAAACTCATTTGCCAATAAGAAGTTTAGATTTTGTTACTGACCTTTTAAAAGCATTGTATAATTATCTTCTCTTTCACAGACATCAGACAACGACTACTGCGCCAATACAAGCAAATGTAGCCACAACCAAACAAGGTCAGTCTAGTTTACAACATTGTTTAAAACAAAATGCATCTCAAACAATGGATTTGTGTTACCATTCCCTTTGTTTATAAATACTTTAAAATAAGTAGCTAAAGTCTTTTTTTTCTATTGACTGATTTTGCAGCCTGTTGATTTAAGTTATGCTCTGATTCATGTGCATTGTTGTTGTCCACATGATATATCAACAGAGTCTTTCTGCTCTCTGGATAAGGATATACACTTCTCTCAGATTAGACTTTAATCCTTTTTAGGTACTCAGTGGCTTGTAGTGAAGTGTCAGGATCCTCGGATAAAGTTCTGCTATTTAGTCTAGTATTACAAATTATTTGTGCCTTAACAATAAAGTACAGTTTGGTCCTGCTATCCTGAAGACAATTAACAGCATGTAATTAATGGATGCAATTTACAAAATGAAAACCTATATGATCTATATTTACTCTGTCACTTCCTCCTTCTCTTTCTCTTTGCTCACCCAGTCAGTTTTCTGATTCCTGAAGAAGTAACAGATTCACAGGACGTCACACCACAGACCATTGCAGACCAAATGTTTTCCACCACCAAAGCTGCAGAGCTTCAAATGACGCTTGGCATCACCCCAAAGCCTGATCTTATCACGGCCTTTGAGGACTCACCAAGGATAAGCACTAGTTTACCTATAGAGCTCACAAGTGAGGACACTTTGAAACCTGTTTCAGAAACTGAACTGGATGCTACCAAGGGTCCTGTCAAAACATTAGATGTTACCATTCAACATGAAGAGGTGAACGTTGTCTCTGAGTCTAAATTATTGATCACTGATAGAACTCCAGAGGAAGCTACTTCAAGAAAGTATGATTATATGATTCCAATAACTTTTGAGGACTCGTTAAGAACAAGCACTACTATTCCTACGCTAGTCACCTACACAAGTGGCTCTACTGAAGTGCTGAAGACAGCAGGTGTAACCATTCAACATGAAGTTGATGTTGTATCAGAGTCTACAGTATTGACCACTGATAGAACTCCAGAAGATTCTACTTCAAAAAAATATGAGAATGATATTCCCACAAACTTTGAGAACCCGCCAGGGATAAGCATTAGTACTCCTACAATAATCACCAGTGAATTCACTGAAGGGCAATCAGAATCCGAACCGGAGGTGAAACTGGATGCTACTCATGGTCCGGTTAAGACAGCAGTTGTTACCATTCAACATGAAGAGGTGGCTGATGTCTCAGAGTCTACATTGATGGCCACTGATATAACTCCAGAAGAATTTACTTCTGAAAAATATGAATATGTTATCCCCACATCCTTTGAGGACGCACTGGGGGCAAGCACTAGTTCATCTACTGAACTCACAACCGAGACCACTGTAAAACAGGATGTTACCAATGGTCTAGTTAAGACAGCAGGTGTTACCATTCCACATGTGGACGTTGTCTCAGAGTCTACATTACTGACCACTAGAACTCCAGAAGATACTCCTTCAAAAAAATATGAGAAAGATATTCCCACAAACTTTGAGGATTCACCAGGGATAAGCACTAGTACTCCTACAATAATCACCAGTGAATTCACTGAAGAGCCTCATTCAGAAACCAAACCAGAGATAGGATTGGATGCTACTCATGATACGGTTAAGACAACAGTTGTAACCATTCAACATAAAGAGGTGGATGTTGTCTCAAAGTCTACACTTATGACCACTGATAGATATCCTGAAGATTCTACTTCGGTAAAATTTGATTATGATGGTTCCACAACTTTTGAGGACTCTCTAGGTATAACTACCAATATTCCTATAGGAGTTACCAGTGTATCTACGGAAGAGTTTATTTCAGTAACTAAATTGGACATTGGGCAAGGTGTTACTGAAGATCCTGTTAAAATAGTAGATGCTACAATAAATTATGTAGAAGATGTGTCAGAGGCTACATTGATGCCCACTGGTAGAATTCCGGGAGGTTTCACCTATGCAAAGTATGAGACTGATCTCCCTGCAACCCTTGAGGAATTACCAGGAGTAAGTACTAATACTCCTTCAATAGTCACTAGAGAATACATTGAAAATTATATTTCAGAAACTGAAATTGAAGTTGGACGAGATGTTACTGAAAGTCCTGGTAAATCATCACTTGTTACCATTCAGCATGTAGATGTTGATGTTATCTCAGAAGCTACAATGATGTCCACTGACAGAGCTCCGGTAGGTTCTCCTAGTGAAATATCCCCTGTTCAGAATGTAGTACCAGAGGATCCAATGCAGACAACTCCTACAGAACTGCTAGAGGTTTCCCCCACAGAAGGGTTGCCAAACTCTGAGACAGATAAGGGTGTTGTCAAAATCACATATGTGACCACTTTGCCAGAAATGCTGTCACCCACTGCACCTGCATTTAAGTCAACTGAGGTTGCTAGAAATTTTACTGGGGAAGTCTTCCTTGAGAAAACTTCTGTTGTAGCTACAGGGAATGACACTGGATTTGTAACATTACTTGACAAAGATGAGGAAGAGACACTGTATGCTAAAGAGGGCATACCTACACCAGAGATGACAACAGTTAAAGAACTACCGGATACTGAGACAGAGAGTACTCATGAAGTGTCAAAGGAAACGCATGAGCCTACAGTGGGCACAGGGGATAATTTAGGTGAGGAAGTGGACATTATAACTGAGACCCCAGAAGTTACAAAGGTGACAGCTGAAGAGATACCCAAAGTGACAGAGGAAACTACAGAAGGTTCCGATGTATTTACTGAGAGAGACACACTTGTGGATGAGGACACAACTGCCATTACTAAATCTAGCGAGATGATGACAGATGCAACAGAAGTTTTTGAGGTTGATTTTGAAGACAATGGCACAGAGAAAGTAACAGTTCTTGAAAACTCACTTGGAGATTTTGAGGGAGGAAAAAGTGATGCTACTGGTGAATTAGGGGATGTAACTGAAGCTGCTTTCTTTGAGGAATCATCTGAGGAAAGCACTGAAAGGTTTTCGGTTAAAGAGTTCACAGAAACTTCTACTAAGTTCACAAGTGTGGCCACAACTGGAATCACACCTGAGGCTACACTTGATAACTCTTTTGACATTGTTACCCTGGAAAATGACATCGTAGCATTTGTAACCGAAGGCATGGAATATAAGCTAGAAGAAACATCTAGAAAGGAAGATGGTGTTGGGGAAACACTTTTTGAAGACACAATGCCAGACCCAGACCTTACTGTTACTGAGTTTGAAAAAGATATACTGACAACTGCCATATATGAGGATAAACAAGTTACAGATCTTTCAAGAATTAAAGATGACACACAAAAAGTTGTTGTGGAAACCATACATGAAGTCACAGATGATGTACATGATACCAGAGGATTCTCCTCACGTGAGACACCTAAAGTTGTAACAGAAACAGTGAAGGTCCTTACAGAAGCTTATGTCATATCTAAAGCACCTGAAGTTATACTGAAGACAAGTGAAGTTATGCCAGAGACACCTGAAGTCACATCTCGGACACCTTTGTTGACATCTGAACTTTCAGAGGTGCCTAAGAAAGTACCTGAAACACCTGGCGTACGTGTTGTCCAGCTGAAACCTGCAGAGGAAGACACCCCAACTCCTATCTCAAAAGTGGAGGATATCACGGTTGTACTGAATGACTTGACAACTACTATTCAAAAGACTTTCTCCACCACATTACAAATCTTGCCACAGGACATTTCCAATGATATTTTAGATGAAAACAACATGGTGAGCACATTCAGTTTATAGTTTTAACATTTTTTTTACTTCAGACTTTTTATGTTACTTGTTTAACTGAGTAATTGTGAGTTCCTCTTAAACTTTTCTTAATTATATATATATAGATTGGAAATGAAATTGATGACATGTTGGTCCGACCCATACGTCCTTTTGGAGAACATATTGTGGAGCTGAGTATCAAGCTAAGAGGTGAAAGCTATGATGATGCTCTGAGAGATCCATCTAGTTACTACTATCAACATCTATCAGAGCTGTTCATTGAAAAGGTGAGTTGCATTTATAGAGTAACAAGTGACAACAGAATGTGGGAATGAAGCATTTAAATTATGAAAGTCTATAATCTCGTTTATAGCTTATACTTTCTTTTGTTGAAGATTGAGGAGGTTTTTGAAAGGCTCCCAGGTTTCAAGAAAATATTTGTCCTTGAATTCAGGTTTGTTTTTAAATTGTCATTTACATGATTCTTGTGCATAGATAATTTAAAAAATATATATATATATGGTGATTTCTTTCTATTAATGTTTTTTTATTATTATTATTTTATATATAAAATATTCCAGGCCACAAAAGGACATTGAAGGGTACGTATCCTAACTTTTATTGAGCTCTGGATCGATATGCATTGATTTTATAAGTCACAGTTATTCACAAATGAAGAGAACAGATATTAATATTATTTGGGCTATCACTACTCTGTGCAATGTTTCACCCGGACCTGATAAATCCATCCCTCCACCCTGCCATATCACACAGCTGCGTGACCCATATCTCCTCCAAAACATCTAATGAGAAATTCATGTGCCTGAATTTTCCACCCACCATATGTAGTGTTTTATAAAGCATTACTCTGAAATCACTTTTGCACTGTTCTCTTCGTAAGGTCATGTGCTTGCAGCTTCATTAGCCTTGCAAACCCAATCGATTGAAAGGATGGTCATACTCATATGTGTGTGATATGTCTTATGTTTGTGTGTGTGTGTCAGTGGGGTATTTTGTCTGGCCAATTGCCACATTAAGTGGGATAAGTATAGGTTGCTGTGCTAAATGCATGCCCAGCTGCCAAGCATAATGGGATTAAATGCTAAATGTTCTCTGCTCTCAAGAATCATCATGGCAAGATTTCCCTGTTGGTTTATCAGTGAGATTGATAACTGCATATTGTGAGCTCCATGAGGCCCCTTAAACCACCTGAGTTGTTCTCACTTAAAGGGATCCCATGGTGTTGAGACTTCTATGGCTTAATATAACATAAATTATGTCTCTTACTGAAGTATGTGGTAGAAAACCCATGAAAGATCTACGTTATTTAAAAAATCGATTTTATATTTGGACCATGGGCGGCGCCATTTTGTTTGCGTTCTAGGTTGATGACGTAGAGTGGTTGAACTCCTCAATCAGCTGGCGTTACCCGTAGCTATTTTTACCACAACGCAACTCGAAAATTGTTTCAGAGTTAAACAAAACCAATGAATTGCTTTGTAATTGTACTTAAAACACACTCAAACATACATGTGCAAACAAACTCACCTACACAAGTCACAAACAGATCGGCGGGCGCGCACACACACCTGACAGACTGCGCTGTCTCAATCGAGATATTGGGCTGCTCAGTCTCCACGACAGGGGCTGAATCCGAAATCGACCCCCTATACCCTGAAATAGGGCATTATTTGAAGGGACGGCCATTTGTAGTGTTGTCCGACACCAGTGGACATGTTCGAGTGCAGTCATTCAGTCTCACGTTGCACCGCAATAATAACGAGTGTACAGCCGATTTACAAACAACTGTCCGAATTCACGCACTCGTCTTCATTCACTCCTTCAAGTTGTATTAGTGAACAAAAGCAGGAAATGTTACTTGTGTCTTAAAAATGAAAGTTTAAAGATTGAGGTTAATTCACTGAGCTTGTGCTCAAACTTTTATGCACAAACCAATCCCATGCATCATCACCAAAACATCTTGCCTCTTCCTCACGTTACCCTATCCCATCGTCCTACCTAGATATTTCCCTCTGCTGGTTACATTAGGCATTACAGTTAATCTACTGCATATCAACAGTCTATGATATCAACATAGTGATTGAGGGTTATGTATGCGCGCACGCAGTGCGTGTGTGTGTGTGTGTGTGTGTGTGTGTGTGTGTGTGTTCGCGCCGATCTGTTGGGGTGTGTGTGAGTCTGTGAGAGAGAGAGAGTTTGTGTGCACATGTATGTTTGAGTGCGTGAAGTCGGACAGCTGTTTGTAAATCGGCTGCACACTCGTTATTGCGGTGCAACGTGAGACTGAATGACTGCACTCGAACATGTCCACTGGTGTCGGACAACACTACAAATGGCCGTCCCTTCAAATAATGCCCTATTTCAGGGTATAGGGGGTCGATTTCAGATTCAGCCCCTGTCGTGGAGACTGAGCAGCCCAACATCTCGATTGAGACAGCAGTTTGTCAGGTGTGTGTGCGCGCCCGCCGATCTGTTTGTGACTTGTGTAGGTGAGTTTGTTTGCACATGTATGTTTGAGTGTGTTTTAAGTACAATTACAAAGTAATTCATTGGTTTTGTTTAACTCTGAAACAATTTTCGAGTTGCGTTGTGGTAAAAATAGCTACGGGTAACGCCAGCTGATTGAGGAGTTCAACCATTCTACGTCATCAACCTAGAACGCAAACAAAATGGCGCCGCCCATGGTCCAAATATAAAATCGATTTTTTAAATAACGTAGATCTTTCATGGGTTTTCTACCACATACTTCAGTAAGAGACATCATTTATGTTATATTAAGCCATACAAGTCTCAACACCAGGGGATCCCTTTAAAGCCACATAAAGCTAATTAGCATTTGGTCAGGGAATTGAATCCATATAAAGATGTTGTCTGTCATGGGAGAGAAACGTAATCTGGTCATAAACTCATCAGGTACAAAAATATGCAGCAAAAAAAAAAAAAAAAAAAACACATCTAGGTCAGCTCTCCTCACTACTAAATCTTTTTTTATTATTTCCCCTACTAACCAACAGCTGGCTGCTGAATATTCTGTAGCATATTTGGTTGCACGCTTAATAATAGACTCAAATTTTTTTCCTGCTACAAAACTTAAACCAGCCTAAAGTGTTTAGCCTGTCTCTTAGTCTTTCCATGATGGTTAAGCTGGTCTGTTTTGGTGGTTTTAAAGGCATTTTGGGAACTTTTCAGACAGAAAGACAAAAAGATTGATAAGCTAAACCAGCTAAACCAGGCTGGGAGACTAGTCAGATTGGCTTACATCCAGCTTGGCAGTGCTGGAAGAACTACTAAATCATTTTAAACCAGCTAAAACCACCAAGGCATCCTAGGCTGTTTACTGTAAGCTATTTTATTTTTACTTTACTTCCATATTTACTACTAGGGATAGGGATGTGTTAAACAAAGTAATACAATCAATGTAGAACTAGTCAAATATAACAGTTAAATATGTCAAACTGACAAAACATCATTGAACAGATAGCAAGCTCCACCATGACACACTCCAACTTGCTCCACTTTAGATTAAGCCGTTAATTTATTTCTAAATGTTGCTGTCATTTCATGCATAACAGCTCAAGCCTTGAGGCCAGTTTACAGCCAGTAAAGCCTTTGACGTAGCATATGTTGTTTTTCGACCGCAAGAGTCACTGTTTTCTTTTCATTCCCCAGAGGCCTGGCAGTGGTGGTGCACTACGCTGTGGTTCTCGAGGGCGATAGTGCGGGAATAAGTAATGAGACCATGGATTACATAAACTTGCATTCCAACATGGTCGAGAACTCCTTCACAGATCCCGATGAGCTGCCCACTGTGGTCTACACAATCACAGACTTCCGAAACTACATCACTGAAGCCCTCCACAAGGAAAATTTCATCAGAAACACCACTCTGGATGTGGACCCTGATTCTTTGCAACTGGAAAATGGTAAGTCGCTCTCTAAGAAATAGAGACACATTGTGGATCCATTATAAGGGAACCCAAGACATCAGGGTGTTGAGTTGAATGCTTCTTACTGATGTTTCTTATAAACATTCAGGTTCAAGTTTGTGTTCTGTCACAGTGGTAAATTGCAAACTGTAGCTAAATGATCCCGAAATGTAGTATGTTGACAATGGTTGGATATCTACTTACACTTCTTGCCTGTATGCGGTTTTAACAGAAGCATGGGGCCTTCATGGTTCTTATCTCTGGTTTTGGCAGACTAATCTAGCAGCACTCAGAACTCTTGAGGAGAAGCCAATATGGGTATGAGCTGCTTTAGCAGTTTTTAGTATAATTTGATATGATTTGTCTCTGTTTTGGCTTCACAGTGGAGACATTGCTGCCTTCCAAACCAACCAGCAGACCGCTTGACTCCAATGACATGATGGTGAGTCAATGGTCATTGGCAGGACCACCCAGTAAACTGGTAACCATGACTGTCCGGTCCAGAATCCCTATTCAGAGCAGCAGTTTAGGGTTCTTTTTTCACCTCATTTCAATGCAATCACTTTCAAGTGTGAATGTGAATCCTTCCAAAGCTGTTAAATGAAAAATGAGTCACACTAATGGCAATCACATGTAGGTTTTTGTTGTTACATGATAAGAATGATTACCTTGCACATAAATTCGTTTTCATAGCATGTCATTAAAACAGATTATAGCACAGCTATGGGATAATACGGCAGGTCTGTAAAACTATTCAAGTCAATTTTCCAGCTCAAGTATTCTCTAGACACAAGTAAGCATGCTATTTTATGAAAATTGTTTAGCTCAGGCTCTATGAAATATTGAAAAGAATCTGTTTTTAATCTCAGTGTGACATATATTTATTGCAGAGGCCGAGCAGTCTGTAGTTTAATTAGAAAGACACATTGGATACCAAACATGGCAATAATCTTAGAATTTACTCTCGGGTTTTCCTCTTACATTTGACAAAACTGACACTTTTTTCAATACCCTTATTAAGTAGATTTACTGTCTTGTTTTGGCTGATATGCTATGTCCATGTCTGGATCTGGGAACATGTGTTCTCTCTCTCAGGTAATAGTATTCTTGCCTCCAAAGACGCATGTTAGTTACTTAACGCCAATGCAAGTTGATGCCTTATCTGATCTATCTTGTTCAAGATTAATTTGTGGGGTCAGCTGCAAAGGCAAATTAGAAACTTAACTCATAGAGTGCTCAAAACTAGTTCTAATGGACATTTTGTAGATAGTCAAGCCATTTGTTCTGTATTAAATGATTAATGGACCTAATTCAAGAAATATAAGAAGAACTAATTTCTGCGTAAATTGATAATGAAACCATTATGTAAATTGCCGCACTGAATTGAATGTGACAGTTTACGTAAGAATGGTTTTACGAATGATTTACACAGAAATTGTTCTGCTCATGTTTCATGAATGAGGCCAATGTGTGCAACTGACAGTGGTCTAGTTCCAGTAGCACCTCACTCATTACTTGCATGAAAATAAAATGGTGTGAATAACTCATGAATGTATATACAACCAGTCATTATGTATACAACATGTCATATTGCAAATCTGCATGAATGTTAATGTTTGGTGTATGAAACAGCTAAACCTGTTTTCTGGTCAAATATGCATCATCCAATGACCCATCTAGGAACAGATCCTCTGGATGGTGTGAATATCATGTGCATGTGTGATATTGTTTTTTTTTTAATGTATATTTAATTTTTCCATGGACATTTATCTGAAAAAAAAAAACATGTTTTCTAGTGTAATTCAGTGATAAGTTTAAGGAGAATTTGTTCCACTTATACCTTAAGTGTACTCTTTTCATCCTACCCAATCTTTTGATGGTCAAATGCTGAGACATCATTTTAATAACAGACACCATAAGGACATTCAGTAGATGTAGGCCTCAGCAAGGAAAGTTAAAAGGGCTTTTGGCTTATCTTTTTGGCTTATCTCTAATTCACCAGTCAATAGTAACTAACTAACAAACTAACTAATCATTAAATCCTAGGATAATGTTCTTGCCTCTGAGAAACCACCAGATGTTCCTGGACAGGATTTATCCAACAATGACATCTTTATTTCAAATGATGACTTCGTTGACCCTGTTGACACTGTTGATCCCTGGATGGATGAAAAAAATCAGGACACAAATGCAAATGATGTAATCATCCTTGAAGAAAGTACCACTCTGTCTCCAGCTGAAGTGTCTTTGAAGAATTTGGACATTGAGCTTGCCTCTAAATCTGAGACCTCAAGCAGTGCACCTGCTCCTGGTGCAGAGAGTAAGTCTTATCTCTTGAGAATTATTTCCCCATTAAAGGTAGTAACAGGGTTCTAAAATGTTGTGTTCTTGTTTCAGACGATGGTATTCTTGAAGAAGAGGGATTCTTACAAACTGCAACTACAGTCAGTCCTATCATAGGCACGACAACTGGAGTTGCCTTACCTACAGAAACACCTCCCAAGGTAGAAGAAACACCAGTTTCTCCGGTGGAACCTCCTGATCTTGAGGTGACTACTCAGAGTGATTTTATAGACCTGGGCTCAGGCTCTGGTTTCTCTGGGGATCACCTAGGCCCTGACATCTGGCCTTGGGTGTCAGGAACACCACAAGAAGTCTTGACGGACGATGAGGATGAGATACACCAACCACAGGAAGATCAGGAATCTATAGAGGAACAGCTTGAACGTCATCACCAAGATCTCCCACCTGAAGATCCATTCTTGGACAGGGTTCTTGTGACACAAGACATTCGCACACATCCTCACTTCACAACAACTGACGAAGCACCAGTTTTTTTGACTATGGAGACTTTGACAGTTGAGCTTTCTATGCAGACCCAAGTAGCCCCTGAAAGTTATGATGACTATTTTCCAGATGAATCTTCCACTATGGACACACATGTGACCAATCGACCCTTGCTACATGTCTTCACTTCAGCAGAAGCTCAAGATGTGGAGGCATCACAAAGTCCTGATACCGTCAGTTCATCTACTCATAAAGACTATACAGAACGACTTGTTACGCCCACTGTGATCCCACCAAGCACAGCAGTAACTACAGATAAGTATACTACATCAACAGACAACAAACAGAGCAAGGAAACTGTGGGTGCATCAGTTGTAATGCTGGCCTCCACAACAAAGCCAAATAAAATATCTTCAACTACGCAGTTACCTGTAATCATAGACATTGAAACATTTTCAGAGGAAGGTTCTACCACTTATTCAGAAGCTGCTGATCATCTTGTAACCAAAGGTATCACAGAATTACCTGCACTCCTATGGACAGAGGTGGAAGGATCAGATGAAGTCAAGATTCTAGATGAGGAGATGGAAAGCATCAAGTTTGTGCCTACGAAAAGCCCTGTGACTGAACTCTCAGAAGAGGATATAGTTGGGGATGAGATCTTGGTTGCAACAACAGTCCCAACAACAATAGCCACTGATGGACCAAGTTTAGATCATGTAGCTTCCCTGTCTCCTGAAAAGGACTCTCCGTTCACTCGGATACCACATTCATCTATAGATGAGAATGAACCTGTACCAGAATCAACCACAGAACCTCTACCTACCCATTTACCCACTCATTCGGTTCTTCAAGAGATGACTCAAACTGATGCAGTGCACACGCATTTTGCAACTGTACTCTTGGGAGAGGATATAGTTGGGGATGGAAAATTGGTCGCAACAACAGTCCCGACAACAGTAGCCCCTGATGGACCAAGTTTAGATCATTCAGCTTCCCTGTCTCCTGAAAAGGAATCTCCATTCACTCGGATATCACATTCATCAATAGATGAGGATGAACCTGTACCAGAATCAACCACAGAACCTCCCCAATCACCCACTCATTCAGTTCTTCAAGAGATGACTCAAACTGATGCAGTGCACATGTATGTTGAAACTGTTTCAGAGGAACCTGTTTTATCAGAGAATGATGATGGGGATTCAACTACAATATTTCATTCATCCACAATGTCTGTCATACAAGATGTTTTAGAACATTTGGAGACTGTTAGTTCCACCACTGTACCATCATTTTTTAAACCAACGTTCAGACCTACTGACAAGATAGTTAATCCTGGAGAAACTTCTGACAACTCAGTACAAGAACACACAGTAGGCTCAAGATCTGACATCAAAGACCTCATCCTACCTACCGAACTAGTAAACTCTGATAGTACTACAATGAAAGTTCCTCCTCCAGTGAACCCCAATATAACAGAATTTGAAGTTTCATTTGACATCTTCCCATTTGATGGTCAAAGCCATGATGAAGATAGTGGTAGTGGGTTCGCTCATGGAACTGACTTGGCAAGTATTGCCTTGCCAGCCAGTCCTGGAAGGGCATTAATAGTGTTTTTCAGCCTCAGGGTCACCAACATGATGTTTTCAGAAGATCTGTTCAACAAGAGCTCTACTGAATACAAGGCTCTTGAGCAGCGATTTCAGGAGCTGGTAAGATATATTTGTTGCATTCATTCTGTTACCCTATATTTGGTATTTAGATTTAGCCAAGTAGTTAGGAATTAAAAGTTACTAGGTCATTATTTTGCTCTACTTTATGGAAAGCAAAGCATCAGCGAGGAGGCTATGATTAATTAATGACAACTGTCTTGAAACATGTTACTAGGCTGTAGCAACCTTAAGGAACCCAGGAGGATGATAAACAGAATGTTTGGGACAGATGTATCCATTCACTTTATTTGCACTTCTCATACAATTGATGTGAATGGTGGAAAATCTTTTGTGTTTCATGGAAATCATCAATGATGACAAAAAGTGCATTCTAAAGTTTTCGATGTGTTGATGTTTGTTGTTGTAGAACATTAGGAGAGTTTGTTAGGGGCTTTGCATATTATCCGTTAACTCCATTAACAGTTGTCTTTATGAACAGTGTCTAATGAGATAATTGATGGAATTAGAACCTTCAGTAACCTTCTTGACTTCCATTAATGTAACTAGGTACAGTATGTGAGACTCTGTATTGCTGTTCTCTGGAACACACTTTTAACTCTTCTCTTCAATGTATGTCTTTTCTAGCTTGTGCCATATCTACAATCCAACCTCAGCAATTTCCAGAATTTAGAGATCTTGAACTTCAGGAATGGCAGCATTGTGGTAAACAGCAGGATGAAGTTTGGGAAGCCAGTTCCCCATGGTGTGACAACAGCAGTGTATCTGATCTTAGAGGACTTCTGTAATACCGCATACCAAACCATGAATCTTGCAATAGACAAGTATTCCTTGGATGTTGAATCAGGTACTTCAAAAAACATACATTTATACAAACAAGACACAGAAAACAAACAAATAGGTGTGATAGTGCAATTTTGTCATTGCTTGTGGCCAACAATATTCACTTAACATTATTTGATTCTTTAAAGGATAAATACCCTGCCATATTAAGCATTTTCTGCCAATTTGAAGTCGTTTTTTCAAACTTAAAATTGCTAGCACCAATCATGACGGACTACATGGATTACAGTTTGTGCAACACATGTTTAATTTGTCTGAACCTAGGACTATGAGTATTAATAGTCACTTATGTTTAAGTTGTCTGATCCTACAACTATGAGTAACAATATTCACTTATGTTTAATTCGTCTGAGCCTAAGACTATGAGTAACAATAGTTTAATTTTGTTGTTTAGGATAGCTGTTTTAGTGTGCAGAGACTTTGTGACTTATGTTACAGGAGCCAACAATCATTCAACACTTCAATTGATACCAGTACTAAAAGGCTACTGGATCATTCTTAATGAACAGTTAATGGGCAATGGTCAAACAATCTCATAGACTTGCATAGGGACAAAACTATTGGGCAGATTTAGGTGTGTGCTCTTTTGCTTTTGTCAATATGGAAAGACCTGTAACAAACTAGCAACCAAATATCAATTCTAGAAATTTGACAGTAAGTTTTGATAGCTGTGCATTTTACAGATACACCTTGATATTGAGCAGGTAATAATAATAATAATAATAATGATAATACATTTTATTTATAAGCACTTAACATTTTAAAGAAAATCTCAAATTGATAGCTTTCTTCTGTAATAGAGGTCACAGGGTTAGGGGTTATTCCAGTCTGGCTTTGGAGAACATTAGGCCTTATTAGGATGAGTGATAGATGGATTGATTCCATACTGCAGACAGATTAGAGGTGATTTGTTCTAGTGAGACGTGCAGCGCTTAACGCATCAGACAAGTGAGTCATATTGGTGTGTCCCTGTGTGTAGGCATGTAAATTCTGTCTGAGCTCCTTTGTCTACACACAGCATCTTTAAATGCCAAACGCTGAAGCCTTCGAATCAGAAAATTAGCTTTATTTTGACAACACATTTGTAATGCATTGCAAATGCACTACATTACAGTGATCACATTTCCCAACTGACATCTATACTTCTAACGTCATTGCATTCCACATTGATTCTAGATCCAATAAAAATATTTATTTTTTTGCATTTATTTAAAAATACATGAATCAGTTCATACACCCAGTAACTTGAATACACATCACCTATGATGAGCATAATTTCTGATTTGGCAAAATCTTTTATTAAATAACATTTGAAACAAAATAACAATAACATATGTTTAAACTTTTACTTTTTAAGTTAAACTTAATCTTTTTTTAAGTTTCTAGGTGCAAAATGTTGTGGTGCGACTCTAAAAACCTAATTATATTTATTTATAAATGAATCATTCATAATAAAATAATAATAAAATATGCATATAATAGGACAATATTTTATTGCTTTTTATTTGGTTACACCACATGACATTCAAAACCATATTTAACCAACAGTACATTTTGTAAGAACTGTTTAAAACTCACTTTTTTTTTATACAAAACATATTTTATTATACTTCAATTAAATAATACACTGTAAAAGAATTTTTAGTTTAACCTAAAAAAGTAAGTAAACTGGTTGCCTTAAAATTTTGAGTTTATTGAAATAAAAAAATTGAGTTGATACAATGATGGAAATTTAATAAATAGAAACTCAAAATATTATTCAATCTAAACCAAATAAAAAATGTGATAAATCATGAAAATAGCACAATTTGGCATGTTTCACAGCGTCATCACAAATAAAACACACAATTACCCAATATGCTTACAAAATCTTTTTGAATAAAGGTTATTGATTCTTAGAAATGTTAATTGTATTAACTCGCGTTTTTAATTTCAATGAACTCAAAATTTGAAGGCAACCAGGTAACTTTTTTTTTTTTTTTTTTACTGTGTAGTATTTATGTTTCATTTATTTTTATTTCAGTTTTTATTCACTTCTAGTTAAATATGTTTGTGGTTCAACTTAAACGTATTTACATTATATTTTATTTTATTATATTTTATTTTTATTGTCAAACACTTAAAATGTTTTAAATAGTTTTAGTTTAAGCCTGCGAACACTGTCTGTGTTAATCATACTTACATAATTTATAATTCATCATGATTAATGTGAGAGTATATGTATGTACAATTTGTCTTTTTTTTTTCTTTCCGGTAGGTGATAACGCTGATCCTTGTAAATTCCAAGCGTGTAATGAATTCTCCCAGTGTTTAGTCAACCGCTGGTCAGGCGAAGCAGAGTGCGTTTGTAATGCTGGCTATTTTAGCGTGGACGGGCTGCCATGTCAGAGTATCTGTGACATACAGGAAGACTTCTGTCAGAATGATGGGAAATGTGACATCATACCTGGCAAGGGAGCCATATGCAGGTGTGTGCTGTGAAAAACAATTCTTAAAGGAACATTACAGCCAAACATGAAATTCACTAACCCTCATGTCATTTGTTTTAGGTGTCGAGTCGGTGAAAACTGGTGGTATCGAGGTGAACACTGTGAGGAGTTTGTGTCAGAACCACTTGTGGTTGGCATCGCCATCGCCTCGGTTGCAGGGTTCCTCCTTGTGGCGTCGGGAGTGATCTTTTTCCTCGCCAGGACTCTGCGAGACCAGTATGACACGGATGATTCAGAAGACCCTTTACGGTACAAACTGTACTTACAGCATAACAAACACTCTCTTAATGCTCCAAATAAATCATAAGATCATATTTTTCGTATTGCTTTTCTATTAATTTCGGAACAAGCTTAACTCCTTAGTGGACTACAAATCTGCTAAATGGATTATTAATAACAGTTCAATTAATATGAATGACTTTTGTGGTGTTGTAAGGCACATTTGAAGCATGAATTGCCAATCAGTTTGTCGGTGCTATGAATGAATGTTGTAAATATAAGCACTCTGAAATGTATTTCTTTTGAGGCCCCAAAAGAAAAGAAAAAATGTGTTTTCCAACATGTTTAATAGTTTTAAAATATGACATTTAGTTACCTCACCTGTTTGAAAAGAAACCAAATAATCTGTACTCTGGAGGGTGTGGAAATGTTTGATGGCACAAACATGCATATTTAGTTTTTATGACCTTGTTGTACAAATAGGCCGGTACGCAGCATATGTTCTCTTTTTGTTGTTACGAAACAAATGTTCTTAGGAAAGTGATGTGCAGGTTGGATCAATTATCTTTTTTGAACAAGTTGTTTCTGTCATAAGCTTCACCTTGAACATTTTATATCCCATACATCATAATGCTGATATGGTGATATGCCAACTTTTTATATCTACCGGCTCTAGGTAACATACAGCATCCCCAAGAAGTATTTGGATACTAAATCCACACAGTATTAGATAGCCATGACTGAATTAGATATGAAACATATTATGTAAACTATGTAAATATTGTGATGATGATGATGATGAAGAACTAGACCTGGCTTAAAGCGTGCACAAAAAAATGGCCATGGGAACAGTCAATTTAAAGTTGCAGACAATTCTAGTTGGTTCTAATAGTTGAACATTTTAAAAGTTAATATGACATTCATATACTTTTAAAGGGGTACTTCAGCGCTGGGAAGATGAATCTGTATTTAAACTGGCTCATCAATGTAGTAGAAATGTGAAATTATTTTTTAATTTGGTGCCTTCTAGACTGAAAAAAGACAGAAAATGTATTTTTGTCTCATGGGGATGAAAGACTACAATTCCCAGAATGCTTCGCTGCCCTGTGAGGCCATTCCCAAAGCCACTTACTTGATTACTGTGACTGAGTTGGAGAAGACACTACAATTAAAAACTGAACGTGTCTGTTCAATATAATGAGTAAGTCACTGCGCAAGTATCACAGCACTGAGCACTTACTGCAGGAGTGAGATAAATGAGCTGAATGAGCAGAATAAGCTCTCAAGATGAGAGCTGAGGTAATCGCGACTACACTCGCGGCATACATTCACAACGCGAGTTCAGTCTGGCGCGTTTCAGTTCATGCCTTTGCAAGCTTAACTTTCATAGAAATTAATTTGAGAAGTTAAAAGACTTACATTGCTCACCATAGCTCCGTTTAAATGAGTGCCTGTAGATGCGACCTGAGCTCTCCCTGCCAGCTGAGTGTAATCTCCCATCCCCCATGCGCGGGTTCAAAACATGCGGAAATGGCTCCCTTTGCTGGCTGTAGTCTTTAGCCTTTGGCCAAACATTCCTCCTATGATGCAAATATCATCATTTTGCGTCATAGGAGGAATTTTTCCAGAAAAAAAATGCATAAATCTCTTGTCTCAGGGGGATATGAGGGGGGAAAGCACAATCATTTGAATATACTCCAGGGTTTCTACTGATACAAAGCCATATGTTAATCGCTGAAGTAACCCTTTTAAGTAGAGGTGTCCAAATACTCTTTGTAGTCATTGTAAATTGGCTTTTAGTAATGAAAATGCATATTGTGCATATTATTATTGTTGTTCTTGTTTTTATTTATTTATTTATTTAATAATTAATTAAATATTGCAGCAACTGAAGAAAACAGATGCAAACAGAAAAAAACCCCAGCAAATTAAGAAATCATCTTCATCAGTTTGACAACACGTGCTACAAATACTCACAAAACAACCAAATACAGAAACACTGTATACACAAAAACAATAACAAATTGTAGCTAAATACTGCACATTTCAGTGAGTATTTACACCATTTCTGTATTTGGTTGCAATGTGAGTATTTGCAATGAATTTCAGTATTTGGTTGTGTTGTGATTATTTGCAGTGTTTCTGTATTTGGTTGTGTTGTGAGTATTTGCAGTGTTTCTGTGTTTTGTTGTGTTGTGAGTATTTGCAGTGTTTCTGTATTTGGTTGCATTGTGAGTATTTGCAACGTTTCTGTATTCGGTTGCAATTTGAATATTTGCAGTGTTTCTTTATTTTGTTGAGTTGTGAGTATTTGCAGTGTTTCTGTATTTGGTTGTGTTGTTAGTATTTGCAGTATATCTGTATTTGGTTGTGCTGTGAGTGTTTGCAGTGTTTCTGTATTTGGTTGTGTTGTGAGTATTTGCAGTATATCTGTATTTGGTTGTGTTTGCAGTGTTTGCAGTGTTTCTGTATTTGGTTGTGTTGTGAGTATTTGCAGTGTTTCTTTATTTTGTTGAGTTGTGAGTATTTGCAGTGTTTCTGTATTTGGTTGTGTTGTGAGTATTTGCAGTGTTTCTGTATTTGGTTGCATTACTAATATTTGTAGCGTTTCTGTATTTGATTACATTGTGAGTATTTGCAGTGTTTCTGTATTGGTTGTGATGCGAGTATTTGCAGTGGTGTCTGTATTTGGTTCTGTTGTGAGTATTTGCACCGTCTCTGTATTTGGTTGCATTGTAAGTATTTGCAGTGTTTCTGTATTTGGTTGCATTGTGAGTATTTGCAGTGTTTCTGTATTTGGTTGCGTTGTGAGTATTTGCAGTGATTCTGTATTTGGTTGCATTGTATTTGTGGTGATTCTGTATTTGGTTGTGTTGTGAGTATTTGCAGTGTGTTTCTGTATTTGGTTATGTTGTGAGTATTTGCAGTGGTTTCTGCATTTAATTGTGTTGTGCGTATTTGCAGTGGTTTCTGTATTTGGTTGTGTTGTGAGTATTTGCAGTGTTTTTCTGTATTTGGTTGCATTGTGAGTATTTGCAGTGGTTTCTGTATTTGGTTGCATTGTGAGTATTTCCAGTAGTTTTTGTATTTGGTTCTGTTGGAACACCTGAGTATTTGCAGCACGTGTCGTCAAACTGATGAAGATGGTTTCTTAATTTACATGTGTTTTTTATATTTTCATGTGTTTTCTTTTTTATATTCTTTCAAGTGTTGCAGCACGTTGAGCTCTCTCAGCCAAAATACTTTGTACTGTCTCAGGAGCACTTTATTTTAAAGTCCTGTTGAGAATTAACATACTATGTACTTATTGTAGTAAGGAAACTTACTGGGTGTTAACTAGGTGCTAACCCTGAACCTACCCATACCTTAACATAACCCATGTAGTTACCTTACATTACTTAAGATTTTTTGTGTGTAATTTATAATAGTTATTATGAAAATTATGATTATTAATATTACACATTTATTTATTAAAACAATTAATTAATCACTTTGTCTGTAAACATAAACACTGTAGATTTGCTTCACCAACACCAGAGTAAACAGGGAAATCTTGGCAGACATGAGTTGACGTAACGTCTCTGCAGGGGATCTATCAGTGATCCTGATCAACAGGTTATAGAGGAAGGAATGCCTGGACAGTAGAACATTGAGCCGCTCTCACTTGGGCTG
The DNA here is from genome assembly GCF_024679245.1 of Pseudorasbora parva. Taxonomy (NCBI): domain Eukaryota; kingdom Metazoa; phylum Chordata; class Actinopteri; order Cypriniformes; family Gobionidae; genus Pseudorasbora; species Pseudorasbora parva. The sequence continues at coordinate 30,105,017 of NC_090185.1, forward strand.
AGATAATCCACTCACTTTTTCCGTGGCTCCACTATGACCTTTGGGCAGATATAAATAGGTGGGAAGATCTCCTATTTTTACAAGCCCACAACAAGGGCATCCTCGGCTCCATATATATATATATATATATAATTATTAATACATTTTATTGACATAGACTATATTGGCAAAAGTATTGAGACACCCCTCCAAATAATTGAATTCAGGTGTTCCAATCACTTCCATGTAGCCTGACGTGGTCATACTCATTTTTTTTTTTCTGGAGAACACCCTCCCCAAAAGCTATTGGGCTTGTTTTGGGCTAGTAGGTGGTGGGTTTTCTTGTAAAAACTTGGCAATCCTGTCTGCACGCACGCTGGAATAAGTAACGTTAGAAGAAAAAAATGAGTGTAAACGATCTTTGCCTGTGTTGTAAAAAAAATGAATTTAAGGATACATGGAGTACGTACCAACATATTCATCATTTCTGAGAGAAATAGTGAAGGTGAATGCATATACGAACAAGCTCTACGTTTATGATTAGAACAAATTCAACCCAAGTGCCTTAGATGACGTGGATGATTACGTTACTGTTTATTATCTGTCCACTATTGTTTAAAGCCTGCCCTGACAATTTCATTGGTCAGAACAGTTTCTGTTTGGGCATAATTACTCCTCTATGGATCAAGTCCAGACCAAACTGTCCGAGTTCAACTGTTGTGGCCTGGGCTAAATTCGGCTGGCATCCAGGCTAACTCCCATTGCCACAAGTGTATAAAATCAAGCACATAGGCATGCAGATGCTTTTACAAACATTTGTGAAAGAATGGGTCACTCTCAAGAGCTCAGTGAATTCAAGCCTGATAGTCTGCCACCTGTGGAAAAAGTCCATTCGTGATATTTCCTCACTACTAAATAGGCTATTCTACGGTTAACTATTAATGGTATTATAACAAAATGGAAGCCATTCGAAAACAACAGCAACTCAGCCATGAAGTGGTAGGCCTCGTAAAATCACACAGCGGGGTCAGCACATGCTGAGGCACAGTGCACAGAAGTCTCTAACTTTCTGCAGAGTCAATATCTGCAGACCTCCAAACTTTGTGTGTCCTTCAGATTAGCTCAAGAACAGTGTGTAGAGAGCTTCATAGAATGGGTTTCCATGGCTGAGCAGCTGCATCCAAGTTTTATATCATCAAGTGCAATTAAAAGCATTGGATGCAGTGGTGTAAAAATGCCACCACTGGACTCTAAAGCGGTGGAGACATGTTCTCTAGAGTGATGAATCACGCTTCTCTGTCTGGCAATCCGATGAACGAGTCAAGGTTTGGGAGTTGAGGAACTTGTCTGGCCTGCACAGAGTCCTGACCTCAACCTGATAGAAAACCTTTGGGATGAATTAGAGCGGAGACTGCGAGCCAGGCCTTCTCGTCCAATATCAGTGCCTGACCTCACAAATACGCTTCTAGTTCAAAGAACTAGATCGTAAACCTTGGGGAAAGCCTTCCCAGAAGATTTAAAGATGCTATAGCTGTAAAGGGTGGGCCAACACCATATTAAACCCTACGCATTGAGAATGGGATGTCATTAATGTTCATGTGCAATTGTGCATGTAAAGGCAGGAGTCCCAAAACTTTTGGCAAATATAGTGTATGTAGTAGAGAGATGACATTATACAGGAAGAGAAACATTTTTTGGATCAGATTCAAAACATTGTTTCCCAAATTAGCACCAAGGTTGTTGTTTTTTCTTATGCGTTGTTGTAGCTTATAATCTGACTTTATATTCTGACATTTCCACAGATATGCAGAGAATGCGCCATCTCTGGAAAGAGCTACTAAGTACAACCCCATGTTTGAAAGCGAAGCAACTGCGGGCTACAGTCAGTACTACCGCCGTTACCCAATTACCGCTGGACACAGCACCGGCAGCGCTGAGATCTCCACGGACTTCAGCAGCGAGGAAATACGACACATTTATGAGAACAGTGAACTTACGAAAGAGGTACTGTAATAATTCATTTGTTTGCACGTTAATAGACCTTAGAAGATGCCGTATTTCATTTGACAAGATTCATACAGGATTTGTACAGAATTTAAACAAAATTGCCACCTTGTAAAAAATTAAGAGATGGGATGGAAGCACAGCTCACATGATGTTATATTTTAGGCAGTGGCTATTTGCAAGTGTAAACAGAATCTTGTTGCTATTTACACAAAGTGTTAATAGGGTAACACTTTATTTTGACAGTCCACTTTAGACATTCTACTAACTATAAGTAACTTTGCAAATATATGTCAACTATCTGTCATTAGAGTATTTGTAAACTGTCTGATTAATATTTACTAAAACTTTATTTTGTTGGTCCCCCAACAGACATTCCACTGACTCTAAGTAACTTGGCAACTACAATTCAACTTATTCTACTAACCCGAACCCTAACACCTAACCATAACCTACCTGTAATTTATACTTTATGTTGACAGATGCGTACTATTTGCACCTCAGTATTGTTGTACATTAACAGGATGCAATAACAACAGAGTGTAAATTATTATTTTTATTTAAATTAATAAATAGAATGCCGCCTTAAAGGCACAATACAAGCCCTCCCTTTACTTATCCCTAACCCTACCCAATAAATGTAGAAATTTTTCTTAATATTTATTGAAAATATATGCCTTTCCAATGTGATTTGTGATGAGAAAAGAGAGAAGAGCGAGCTCTGCAAAAAGCAGATTTGAACCAGTGTTGATCTCAACAAAAAAGCGATCCATTAGCCATAGGCTTTATTGTTTACGCCACTGAAGAAGTTGAATTACGGATTTTTTTCCCCAAAATTGTTTGGCACAGGCAGGCATAGTTAGACGGAGATAGTGCGAATAGCACTTGCCAACAAGGTTTGCTATATGCACTTGGTGTGAATAGACACTCCGTATATATTTATCTGGTAGTTAGATCGTTAAGTTGACGAATAATTAAAAATACATCTTTACGACATAAAAAGTCAACAAAAAGAAATGTGAAAAACGACGCTTATAAAATTACAATAAATTTAATTGATAAGAAATTTGAGGTGAATAAAATGAGGTGACAATTCAACATTATCTTGCGAACGAACATTTTTATACGAGGTGGTTAATTCGTACAAATTCGTACAACCTCACTCTTATGAATTTGTACGATTTATCTAGACCGCAGTGAAAGGTAAAGGGCGGGGTTAGGGGTAATCATACGAATTGGGCAACTCGTCAAATACTTGTGTTTTAGTAAAAAAATTTTTTTACAAATTCATAAGAGTGAGGTCGTACAAATTTGTACACCTGAATAAAACACGCACAAATTGCCCTGAGATTGGGGTTGGACATTTTTGTATGAATTTGTACAAATGACGAATTCAAATTAAATTGCCACCACGCAATTTTTTAAAAAAAATTTTAAGTAAGCATGAACGGTCCACCCCTAAACCTAACCATCAAGAGAAAATGTAATTACAATAAAATAGTTGCCATAAAAGTAAAATAATGCGCTCATGTGCACAGATGCATTGTGTACACAGCTGTTCATATGTGTGTGTTTATGCAAGTGTACTGCAGAATTACTTCAAGTTTTAATAGTGTTCACCATGCCACATGTTTGCATAGAATATTCCTCAAAAATATTCCTAAAAACACTCCATGTCCTTCAACTAAAGCACTGTTCCCTGTAGCAATGAAACTGTCATAGTTTGTTTAAATGATATATTCACATCGAAGAAAATCCTGGCAAAATTGAACAATGGAGAATGGACAAGCATGTCCTCTTTGGAAAACAATACTTGATAGGTAGATAAATCATACTTCTTATGTAACAGTCAGAACTGAAAGCACTAAACAGTTTTAGAGAAAGAATGTCTTGTATTCACTAATACCTGCAATTCAGTTTAACCATAAAACATTTAGTGGAGTGTTAGTAGTCATAGTTATGTATTTGTATACAAAAATATTGTAAAATATAACTTTATGATGGAGTTTTGTATTTTAAGATTGTTTGTATTTAAGAAGGTTTTGTGGAATGGAAGTGCAGCTCACATGATGTGTTATGAATCTAGTTGTTGATTGTTAAGGTGACGAATAATTAAAATTACATTTTTCCGTTGGCACCAATAGCCCAGTGCAAAAAAACCTGCCTAAAATAAAAAAGAAATCTTTCCGAAATTAAAAGTCAACAAAAAGTCATGCAAAACACAGCAATGCTGCAAAAGTTTTGTCAAAACTAATAATTTGTCAAAGCTAATAATAGTTAAATAAAATGAATTGATTATGAATTGAAACATAGCTATTTTATAAACTGCGATTTTTAACGAATTAGTAAAAATATGTAAAATGAGTATAGTTTTAAGAGGGAGTTTTGTATTATAAGATTAAAGGTTTTGTGGGATGGACAGCTCACATTATGGGCTATAGCTGAATCTGGTTGACGATCATTAAGTTGACAAATAATTAAAAATACACATTTCCGACATAAAATAATCAACAAAACATAATGCGAACCACACAGCAATGCTGCAAAAATGTTGTCAAAACTATGCTCATAAATGTACAACAAATTTAATTGATTATGAATTGAAATGATAAGAAACTTAACTATTTTTCAAGTTGGCGATTTTGTATGAATTCGTACAAATTGTTTGTAAACTGCAACTAGTTTTATGATGGAGTTTCACATTTTAAGATTGAAAGTTACAAAAATGAAGAGATGGAATGTAAGTACAGCTCAAATTATGTTATATTGAATACGGTTGTTGATTGTTAAGTTGACGAATAATTAAAAATACATCTTTCTGAAATTAAAAGTCAACAAAAAGTCATGCGAAACAGCAATGCTGCAAAAGTTTTGTCAAAACTAAGCTAATAATAGTTAATTAAATTTAATTAATTACCAATTTAATTGATAAGAAAACATCTATTTTACAAACGGCCGATTTGTATGAATTTGGTAGTTTTATAATGGAGTTTTTCATTTTAAGATTGAAATTTTGGAAAAATTACGGATAAATAAAAATACATCTTTCCGACATAAAAAGTCAACAAAAAGTAATGCGAAACACAGCAATGCTGCCAAAGTTTGGTCAGAAATAAGCGAATAATAGCGTAATAAATCGAATTGATTATTAATTGAATTGATAAGAAAGCGTAACTATTTTATGAGAATTTGTAAAATTGACGGAAAAAAATGGAATTCGTAAAAAAAAAAAAAGTAAAATGTAACTAGTTTTATGATGGAGTTTTAAGATTGAAAGTCTGGAACAAGGTTTTGTGGGATGAAAGTACAGCTCACATGATGTGTTATATTGAATCTGGCTGTTAAGCATTAAACTAATAATAGTGCAAAACTTTGAATTGATTATGAATTGAATTGATAAGGATGTAACTATTTTATGAGGTTTTATGAATTTTTATGAAGGTATTTGTATAATGTAACAATATATTTATGAAAAAAAGTGTATTGCTTAATCGCATCTAACATAAAGATTTTTGTTTAAACTGTAAACCAAGAGCAAATGTAAATCTGCATTAACGACAACAGTTGGGGCAACAGCCTTAGTCCTAATGGGTTGTTATCATGGCTATCAAAATCCAGTGTTCTGTATTTTGCGTACGTGAGTTTTTGTTGTAGATGGCTATTGCTGCGCGTTTAGCAAGAATGCCATACAAAACCAACCCATTGGGCCACTGAATCTGCATTAACGACAAAAGTTGGGGCAACAGCCTTAGTCCTAATGGTTTGTTATCATGGCTATCAAAATCGAGTGTTCGGTATTTTGCGTACGTGAGTTTTTGTTGTAGGTGGTTATTGTAGATGGCTATTGTAGATGGCTATAAAAAAATAAAAATAAAAATCTGTGTACTGTGCTAATTAATTGAGACTTCTTACAGCTCTTACAGGTTGTTGGCCTTGTTTGTTTCGTTGCTTCTATTGCTCTCCCCTTTTTTTGTAAGTCGCTTTTGATAAAAGCATCTGCTAAATGATTAAATGTAAATGTAAGACACGTAATCTCATGAAGGATTTCTTTAATTAAAGGCACTTTTATGTCCCAGCAATTAATTTATAGTCAAACTAATAAGTTTAAACTACTGCTGTCAAATTGATTAATTGCGATTAATCGCACCGAACATAAATGTTTTTTGTTTTGTTTTATATACAAAATATATACACACATACACAAACACAGACATATTGTATATATAATATATACATATATGTACACACATATATATATACAATCATATGTACTCACATATAATTTAAACAAAACTTTTAAGTTAGATGCGATTAATCGCTTTGACAGCACTAGTTTAAACATATTAGTTTGACTGTAAATTAATTGTTGGGATGTAAAAGTGCCTGTAATTAAGGAAACCCTTCATGAGATTATGTGTCTCACCTTTGCTCTTGGTTTAAAGTGGTCTAGACATCTTAAAGTGAAAGGAAGACTGGGGCAGAGAGGTCAGCTCCTTTTGTTATATAACTGTCTATCTTCTTCTCCCTCTCTTTCACCTTCCCGCTCTCATGACAGGAAATCCAGGACCGTATTCGAATTATCGAGCTGTATGCCAAGGACCGCCAGTTTGCAGATTTTGTCCGACAGCACCAAGGGTAAGTGTTTGTACAAACACAAACCCATGATAATAGACCCAGTACACATGCACCATCGGAATGATCTGGTTTCCATATAGCTTAAGCTCAACTGAAAGCATATGTGAAACATTGCTGATGACCACAGAAAATATTTACGCTCGTCCTTCAGTTTGTAAAAATGAGCAAAAATGCCATTTGCAGTCGCAATTAACTGCAAATTAAAGACGTTCACAGGAATAAACAATTTACCTTTTTAATAACATATTCCTATATGGCAGAATTCTGCTTTAACAATAATACGAGCTGCACGTTTCTTCCTCATACTCTCTGGAACGTCTCGCCCCATAGACTTCCACTGTAAGTGCATTGCTATAAACACAATTTTAGTTTGTTTTAAAAACTAAGCGACCAAGTCAGAATTACTTTGCGTGGTAATCGACTGCATATCACATATGCTGCCTTAACTTGTTTTGAACCCAGAACTTTTCTTTAACGTGCACTGTGGCCACCAGTAAGAGGCCCGAGCCAAATAACAGCCCGCAAAACCACTAAATGCATCACTTACTGGAACGCCAACTTCCCTTGTCCTTCAGTAAAGCATGACCTCAGCAGCACATAAACGTAAATCAATAAATTCTATAGAACAGGGGTCGGCAACCCAGTGCTGGAGGGGAGCCACTGGCACACGAGCAAAAACAGCAAAAGAGATTATATTATATATAGATATTAATATTAATGCTGTTTGTTTAAGAAATGGGTAAATTGCGTCAGCTTGCCAAAACAGCCTCTGCATTAATACCTCAGCTTTTATTCAGTTATGAGCTCTATTGGAAGGCAAACACAAGTGTGATGAAATGAAAGCACGGCACACTTAGGCTGGACGGTGCCGATTGAGCTGCTGTTCTCTGCATTTTGATGAAAGATTTTTTTTTTAATAGAACAGAAAAGTTGGTTAAAAATAGTTAAAGGGGGGGGGGGGGGTGAAACACTCAGTTTCAGTCAATCTCATGTCAATCTTGAGTACCTATAGAGTAGTATTGCATCCTTCATATCTCCGAAAAGTCTTTAGTTTTATCATATTTATAAAAGAAATATGGGCTGTACCGAGTCTTTCCGGAAAAAACCGAGCGCCTGGAGGCGTATCGTGTGGGCGGAGCTAAAAAATGCCGAATGTGCACAAAGCGGTGATGTCCTCAAGCGTGGAGAAACCCGCTATCTCAGCTAATACAGATAATGATCCACAATCAAATCTGAGGCTGAAATAAATTGAACAGGAGAAACGGCAACATCAGGATGTCCGTCTCTGTGGTATGTACTGTATTTAGGGGCCTTTGTGTGTCTTTACGCGCAGTTTATGAGGACATGATTCGGTTTATGGACTATTGTATGTGACTAGACCTTAGAGGTAGCAAGCAAAACGGTTTTGCACGTCAGAGTCAGAATAGTGTAACGTTATACAGAACAACAATGGAGTAACCGTTAGCGCATTTGAATGACGAAGCACGCGATCGTATCGTTTACTGATGTTTATGGTTTATGGAGTGTTCACGGACGACTGGATCTGCACCTGAGAGTGTTTACGGCGTGCATTTCCTCTCTCCCTCTAGTTACGCGTTAATCTATTTAAAGTCAAGTAGAACCATACTCGAAAAAAACACGCCGAAACTTGTGAGAAACCGGAAGGAGTATTTTTAACACAGAAATACTCCATCAAACGTCCAACATTAGTTTTTGAAACTTTGCCTATGTTTAGGATGGGAATCCAAGTCTTTAACAGTGTAAACAGCTCAGTATGCATGAAACAGCATTTCACCCCCCCTAAGTTATGTGTTATAAAGAAACAATCCATCCATCCATCCGTCCGTCCATCCGTCCATCCATCCATCCATCCATCCATCCATCCATCCATCCATCCATCCATCCATCCATCTATCTATCTATCTATCTATCTATCTATCTATCTATCTATCTATCTATCTATCTATCTATCTATCTATCTATCTATCTATCTATCTATCTATCTATCTATCTATCTATCTATCTATCTATCTGTATATCTATCTATCTATCTGTATATCTGTATATCCATATATCTATCTCTCAGTCTATCAGTCTATCTCTCAGTCTATTCATTTATCTATATTTCCATCCGTCTATCTCTCTGTCTATCCATCTGTCTGTCTGTCTACCTGTCCTCTGTCTGTCTATCCATCTAAACACACTTGAACCAGCCGATCAAGGACTTTTTGTTTTTGAATGCGTTTTGGAACTAAACCATAAAACTGTAATTAAAAGAAAATATCAAAATGTCAACAACAAGAAGAACAAAATCCCTGAAGAGAATTCTAAATTGTTATAAATACAATTTCACAATATGACACATCGTGCTGAAAAGTCACAACAATGATTATTGACCCAATCACATAATATTCAAATATATTATAAGGGTTTTAAATATTCTAAAGACGTCTTTAATATTTTAAACTATATTATAAACCCTTACAGAAAAACCACATGAACTTCACATGTGCAAAAATACATGTGACCACATACACATGTGATTTTGCACATGTGAAATTTAACATGTTAAAAGCACATGCGAAATATGTGAATCACATGTTTTGCACATGGGAAATGTGTGCTTTTGGAACATTTGCACATGTGAAACATGTTTTTACATGTGAAGCACATGTTATCACATGTGAAACCCATGTAAACACATTTAAATTCCCATGTAAATCATGTGAGATCACATGTGAAACGCATAAATTCCCTTGTGAAACCCATGTCAATCACATGTGATAACGTGATCCACATGTTTAAAAGCCATTACAACATGTGGAAACATTTTCCACATGTGCTTCACATGTGCCAATTTTGTTGTGACATGTTTTCCACATGTGATCACACATGAGCACATGTGGACACGTTTTCCACATGTGGACACGTGATCACATGTGAAATTCATGTGTTTTTTCTGTAAGGGAAGTTTTAAAGATTCGAGCCTGGTGCCCTTGCTCAGATCCAAAAGCAATATTTAATACTACACTGAAAAATTACTTTCATGCCTTTGAAGAGCAGAGATTTGTTTCTTTTGTATCTTGAAGTATGTCTTTTTTCGAGACAGTCCATTTCTGGATATGAATTAAACTCTTTGTGCACTGGTAGTTAATACGTCTTCAAAAGAGCTCAATGTTCTGATCGACAATGGCATGGCAAGACAAATCCAGACAGCAGGCCCGTTCGTGGGTGTTCTACCTGTGCCAGGTGCCGTATAGAGTTCCAGACAGGTGGAGTGTACCAGACTGAAAAATGAACGCTGGGGTTGAGTAATGGTTAACTGTCATACCAGCTGCAAGCACAGGGCAGATCGCTCACTGTAGTTTGGAGCCAGGCCACACACACTCAGTCTATGTACCGAAACCTAGCAAGCGTCCTATGTAGAAGGGAGGCATTTTAGGTCTCTGTAGGTGACTTTCCAACTAGGAGGCTATTCTAAATGATGCTAGCATCATGTTAACACTTGATTGTAAATTTTGTATGTGCTTTACTTGCGGAACTTTCAAAATTGGCCCTTAGAAGGTTCCATTTAGTGGAACTGCCTATTTGGAATGGTTCTCTTTTCGAATGTTGCCTATTTAGGTAGTAAACGGCATGGCAGCTTACTAGGTATTGGAACAGTGTTTGATAAATTAACACAAGTGTACACATGGCTGGACTTACCATTGGGCTTGACTGGCCCGCCCAGTAGGGGACATCCCGTCTGTAACCCTTTACATTTGTTTGATGTGTACAGTTTTGAAAGAAAATTATTTGTCAGAAATTATTTTCTACATTTCCACTGTCAGGTTTATAAACAGGGCTAATAGCCTCAGACTGCATTTGCGAAATTGTAAGGCTGTATGGCCGCAATGTTTTATCATATTCAGACCAAACTTGGTACAAGTCGTAACAAGCATGACCTAAGGCTACATGCTGCGTTTCCTACGAATTTTTTATTACATTTTTGCTTGCAACTTCTGAAAGCTTTGCCCAAAAATCAGAAAAGTAGTCTCGGCTAGATTTGGGGCAGCATGTCGAAACCCTTTATCCAATTTTCCCATATCGGCCATTTTGGGCATCAGCCATTTTGTATTTTGTAGTAAAATGCTGTATTTTATGAAGTTGAATTAGCGCATTGTTATAAAAGTTGGTTATCAGCACGATGCCCTGAAGAAGCCTAAGAAATTTTGAGTCAGCGCCATCTAGTGGTGAATTCAAATATTCAAATTATAACTTTGTAAATGGTTGACATATTTTTTTTCCTTTGATTCCTGAATCCTTACTGAATCTAATGATATGAAAGATTTTAGCTTTCGTCTTATGTTTTGTTCAATGTTTTGATTTAGCCTTTAAACAACTTTGGCGAATATCTTCAAAACTTCTAGTTCGATTGAGATTGAACGACCGTAGGAAAATCGGAATCATAGCGGATTGTCTAAATATCACTGGCCAAATGTCAAAATATTGATAGTAAGTGACAAAAAATGCAATCAAATTCAGGTGTGGGTAAGTTTTGTATATATGCTCATAAATACAACTGTCTATAACACCTAAACTAAATAAGATATTTACACACAAACAAGGGACTGTGCCTCTTGGGGGTGCTATAATTGAACAAAACATGACATTGGCTCAAACTACAGCACCGTTGGTCCGATTGACTCGGACATGCAGTGTCTTTGACTAGTTGCCGTCATGGTCTTGTATGACATTGGTGTACCTAAAAAACAACATGGCCGTCATTTTAAAAACAAAATTACAAAAAGATCCAAAGCTGTAACTGCAATGGTTTCGCATAGGCATATCGTTACGAAACTGAGTATGTGTCTTCAGCATGCCCTGAAGATACTGAAAATGTTTCAGGGCAGCGCTCCCTTGTGATCAAAATTTTTTATAAAAATTGTATTATAAGCAATTATCTCATTACAACTCAATGTATTTATGGGTTTTTAACTTTTTTGCTTAAAATAGTTTCCAAATGTCAGCCATGTTGGCATGACGTATCATGATTTTGATCTTCTCTAAACTGAGAGAGCACATCATGTATTATAATTAATTTATAATTTATTTAATATTACAACTATACTCTAACTAGGCTAGGCATAGTAATTGTTCTAGGAACCACAAATCATATTTTATTTTTAAGCGTAGTCTATGCCCCATGATGATGTTGAGGTCATTTGTAGCGTAGGTAGTGCCCAAACATAAACACAAGCCCTCGAGTCCTGCCCCGAGTATACGCATATATAAATGTAAAACAGATCACGTAATACATGTCTGAAAGCAAACCACGAACATTCTTTGGTTCTTAGACTGAACCCTGGCAGTAAAGCTTCAGTTCTGAGTTCATTTCAAGCCGTCATTCAAGACAATAATAGTTGACGTACTGATTGATTCAGTGTCACATTAAAACTCAGGCAGGAAAAACTGTCACTGTAATGAATAAGTTGAATTGCATGTTGTTCATTTGTGTACTTTTTTATGTTGTATGTCTTCATTATAGGACACTTGATGCTAGACGAGAGAGCTCTTCTAATTAGAGCTGCAAACTGCTAAACCCAAGGTACTGTATTTGAAAATCAATAATTTTCTTTAAATTTTTGTTTTCTTGACACAGCACCTAAAGACATCGTTTTTTTCTCAACAGACACTTGCCTTTTTTCTTGAATGCAAGAAGAGGTCTTCTTCTGCCATGGTGGAGTCTGCAGAAAGATAGTTTGTGAAGGAAGTAAATGGACTAAAGAATTGATTTGAAGATTTGAAGTGTGCAGCCATCATAATGATGGATGGACAGATTGTGATCTAATGTAGAAAAGCAATGTATTTGTGATTATGTTTACTGTTTTTACCAATGGGCTGATTTATTATTGCAATGTCAAGGCCATATTTATACAGTATCCGTGTCATGTGACCACACCAGATAACATACGTCCGGGCATCATGTCGGTTCCTCTCTTTTGTAATGGAAAGCCTGTATTTCTTTCTTATGGTTTTTCATTCGTCAGTGCCTTTACTTTTGATTCTTACTCTTCGTTTTTATTTGCAATGTGAGACATAATTTCTTGTGTCTTGAAACACGGACTGACTGAAGAGAGAACGTTTTGCAATAGCTGTACTAATGCATACAAAAAAAAGAGTAGTTCCATATTTATGTTTGCAACTTAAACATTTCACGTTTTTGGCCCTTGTGACTATTTTGTTCCGAAGACAAAGCTTACTAAAGATTTGCGTTATGCAGAATTGATTTCAACTACTTCAATCTAGTAATGTGTTTTGTGTTTAGTGACTCTCCTGCAGTGGTTACTTTTTCTACTTTTGTAAAACACTTGCCACACACACAAGTGTATTAAATGTATTTATTCTAAATGTTAACGTCCATTATCACAACAGATTGTTCTATATATGTATATTTTTAATTGTATTGATTTCCACAATGATTTTCATGGTGGTCACAGCACAAGTTCTATTTTTCGAATAAAGAATAGTGCACAATGATTTGATTTATTGTTTGATTTACAATGTATTTTTTTCAAATTTTTGTAAACAACTTTCTTTCTGTACGCACCAGAAATCACTTGAACTAGCAACATCAACAGTGTGTTAAATTACAGATTGGATTGCAGCTCATTTTACTAGAAGTAAAAGTTCCAAGTTTTAATTGGCTTTGTTTAAGCAGTTTGTTGTCTAGGCTTTTTATTTTTCTCTTTTAGATGCTTTGATTCTTTGTCAGATTAACCTCTACATTATGTTCAGGTCTTTGAGATAACATTTGTGTTTTTGGCAAGATGCCTACCTTTTGCTAGGCGTCTGCCAAAAGCTTATTCGGTGACAAGTTGCCTTAAATGCACTTGGAGTAGCTATTAACCAATTTGTCATTTAGCTGATACTTTTATCCAATCGATAAGTCCAACGTCTTCTTTTGAAAGAGTCTTAACCTCAGGCGACACAACCATGGACTGTCTGCAGGTTTGTAAATTGCATTTTTGAAAGATACTGTAGTAGTGGTTGACAAGTAGACTACAACCATTATCTAAAGACATAGGCACCAACATTTGAACTGTCGGCAGTGGTTTCTACAATGTCAATAGTTCATGGATAACCCCCTGCAGGGTTTAAACCTATGATGTTAACAGTTATTGTAAATCCAAAGTCTTCGTTTGAAGCAGTCTTGACCAACCATGGCTAGATATAATCCTTCGCTAGAGCTGATTCGTTTGCTTCCTATGCCATTTTCAGTCATGAGAATATTCCAACCATTTCAAATTTTTTGAAAAACCTAATTTCAAATCCCTCCTAGACGGTTGATCCAAGTCTATTCAGATCATCTTCAGACCATATTGGCAAAAAGTTATCAAAAGCTTCTTGATAAACCCAATCATTCTTGAATAGCTCATGAACAAATTTGACAAAGAGCAAACCAAATTGGACACAATGCTATATATCCGCAACGCTTTAGTATTTAGATCAAACTTGGTACATATCATCACAAGCATGACTTCTAAGCTGCATGCAGTGTTTCGGCACAGCGCCACTGACTGGTCCGGAGATATGATACATGGCTATTTTTGGTTGTAACTTCTGAATGGTTTGCCAAAAAGTACCAAGTCGAATGATAACCAATTTTCCCATATTGTTATTTTATCGTTATTATAACGTCTACCATTTTGAATTTTGTAGTATAATGCTTTTTACGGATTAACATAGCATTATGAAACTTTGCATGGGTAATTGACGCCATGCCCTCAAGTAGCCTGAGAAGTTTTGGGTCAGTTTAACCTAGTGGTTAAAATAAATAAGTACACAAATATAACTTTGGATGTGGTTGACTTGTGTTCACAGCAGTCACCTTGTTAAATTCCTGAATCCTTGCCTTATAGTTTGTCCAAAAAACATTTACAAATATTTTTGAAATCGTTATTGCAATTGAAACCAACGTTTAAAAAAATCTATATCATAGCGAGGCCAAATGAGGCAAAAAAAGCAAAATCAGACATGTTTAATCTTCTTTTAAATACATATATATAGATATTTAGATATATCTGTCTATAACCTAAACAAAATGAGATATTTTCACAGAATTTGACACTCTTATGTATGCACATTCTGAGGACACATAAAAAAGTGGTGGGATTGTGCTACTTGATGGTGCAGGGCGGATGGCCACTGGAGAAGTATGTGGAGGAATTTTCTGAGCTAGCCTATCAGGTGAACTGGCCAGATGCTCCGTTTAACGCTGTGTTTTTGATGGGTCTGGATGAGGACACAATTCGATTTGGTTGAAACAATCAATCTGATTTTGCTCCTAAATTGTTCTGAGTTCGAAATCGAAGAGACTGTGTCTTCCTCATCCAGTCCCATCAACAACACCCACAGCCTGGCTAGTTCGTCAACAGCTGGGTTCCTCCACATGCCCCTCCAGTGGGCCATCCGGTGTGGTCCAGCCTACCCAACCGCCAAAAAGCCCTCATCTCTGGCCGTGATGGCCGCGCCCGCACCAGAGCCCGCACTAGAGAGTTTTGGGGACTTACCTCTGTGTCCGCCGAGCTATAGGTCTGTGGTTGGGCTCCAGCTCCGCCCAGGACTCCAGATCTGCACCAAGGGCTCCTGGTGTTCCTTAGGCTCCTGACCCTCCCATGGCCGCCCTCGGCCCCTGACCCTCCCATGGTTGTCCACGGCTCCACCCTGGAGGCCTCCCAACCAGTCAGGCTCCAGTGCCCCCGCCCCAAGGACTCCAGGGTCCTATAATTGAACGAAAACCTACTATAGGAAATTAGTAATAACTGCAGTACAGTATTTTATTGTAAAATGCTATATTTTACGAATTCCTTAGTGTATCATTACTAAACTTTATATGTATCATCAGGCTCATGCCTTGAATGAACTAAAAACAGATTTGGAACAGCTCCAACTTCTGATCAAATTGTATAATTAAACTTAAAAAAAGTTTGACTGATTTAGCCTATATTAATGAAACTGGTCTTGATTTTTAATTTCTTTGAAAACCTACTTTTTCTAACTCCTTCTAGACCATTGGTCTGAATTCCGAGTCCCAGATCATCTTCAGACCATGCCAGCAAAAATATATCAAAAGCTTTTGAATAGACCAAGCTGTTCAATTGGTCAAAATGGATAAGCAAGTTCATCAGTGATAGTATGTGATATTTCTGCCATTTAAAAAAAAAAATAATCTAAAAATGTCTTTATTTACTCATTGTTGCAGTTTTTTCTGATGCTTGCATATCTCATTGGTCATTTTTTCCTTGCCCTTGATAATTCATTGTTTCTGCAAAACAACCTAAACTTGTTGTGCTTTAAACCAGGGCACAATGTTGATAGTTCATGGATATCCCATTGCAGAGTTTGAACCTATGCTGCAGCAAAAAATAGTGGAGCAATATCAGAAAGGAGTTTCTCAGAGAATAATTTTAAAGAGTTAAAGTTATCATTATCTATGATGCATAATATCATCCAAAGATTCAGAAAATCTGAAACAATCTCTGTGCGTAAGGGTCAAGGCCGTAAAACCATACTGGATGCCGGTGATCTTCGGGCCCTTAGACAGCACTGCATCACATGCAGGAATGCTACAGTAATGGAAATAACAACATGGATTCAGGAATACTTCCAGGATCTGGGTACTGAAATGGAAAGCCTTCAGTCCATATCTTTCACCTATAGAAAACATTTGGCGCAACATAAAGATGAAGGTGCGACAAAGAAGACCTAAGACAGTTGAGCAACCAGAAGCCTGTATTAGACAAGAATGGGACAACATTTCCTGTTGTCAAACTTGAGCAACTTGTCTCCTCAGTCCCCAGACGTTTGCAGACTTTATAAAAAGAAGAGGTGATGCCACACAGGGGTAAACATGGCCTTGTCCCAACTTTTTTGAGATGTGTTGATGCCATGAAAATTAAAATCAATTTTTCCCTTAGAATGATACATTTTCTAAGTTTAAACATTTGATATGTCATCTATGTTGTATTCTGAATAAAATGTTGAAATTGGAAACTTCCACATCATTGCATTCTGTTTGTTTTGTTTTTTGCACAATTGTGTAGTGTCCTAACTTTTTTGGAAAACTTCATATTTTTATTGCTATTTGGCATGTATTGTTTGTATTATTATTGTGTTGTTGTTGCAACTTAAGAGTTTTTGTTACTCATATTTATGAAGTAAGCAGGCAATGCAAATGGGTTTTGATGTAGTTGTAGGATGGCCTGTCTTGTGTTTTTTGAAATCTAAATGCCCCTCAATTTTATATGTTCTGGCAAAACATGTTTCAGCTCATTTTTATTCATCAAATCTCTTTGCCAAAGGTTCGGATGTACCCTTTATGGCCTCGGTTCACACCCTTTATGGACATAAACAGTAGGATCTCCTGCACAGATGGTGTTAATCACGTTACCAAAAATAACCCTGTTGTATCATAGAAGCAACAACGGTTATGTAACAGTGTTGAATCCTGGTAGGGAAACCACTCCAACTGCTTAAATGTAGACAGAAGAGATAATTCAATTATGGCACGAAATGAAGATGCTGTTAAAAATCTCTGACAGAATTTTGACACAAATCCAGGGTTTTTTCAATCATCGCTCCAGGGTGACGATGTAGAGGGACACTTGTTTCATTATTGCTGTTCCAAACAGCACAACCTGCCAGTCGTAGATAGTTTCCAACCACCGTAAGGTCAATATGAACCAGCCAAATGCAGCACCTGCTCCAGCCAGTGGATTTTGTCTTTTTACTTTAACAAATTCTCAATCCTGTTTCAACCGGCTGTCACACCAGAACGGTAGCCACTGTCGGTTTCACAATGATGGATGTGGCTGATTGGAAAACATCTTGAACGCCCCATGTTTGGGTTCATGAGAGGTGTTCATCTCTTATGTGATCTTTGGAATCAAGTCAAGATTTATTCCAATCTTGAATTGTGTAAGATAAATGAAGTAAGTCTGGAGACCATATGCTCACGGTGATCTCAGACGTAAAACCTGCCAAGTTGAAAACAATCAATGCAAGACTTATCACACTTTACAGGTACCAGACATTTGGACTTTGGTGTATTTACTGGACAAGAATACCATGGCTGTAATGAAAGACTATGCAGACTTTGCCATGCATCAACTGCCAGTAAACCAAGATAAACAATCTTCATTTACAACTGGATATTTATGAAATGTGTTTTTGAGAAAGCAGAAAGGTCAGAGTTGGAAACACACCAGGATAAATGTTGTTCTGTAAATGTCAGGGAGATTGTTAAAAAAGCTGTTAACAAAGCCACAGGAATATTTCTCTCATGTCATCAAACCTGCATGTCTTTTGCTACAGAACAACAGGATACATAGAGTAATACATCTGACATCTGCTTGTTGACATGATTTGATGTGTTGCCCAAAGCCTCTAAATCCAGGAATATTTTCAAATACGGAGAAGAATGGCTAATAGCTTTCTTACTATTCAACATTCTTCTTAACATGTAAGAGCCTCATAAGAAAAGTTACAGAATCCAAATTATTATTTCAGTGACAGTAGTATCCTCTAAGAGAGGCCTGTTCATGTATTACAAAATAAACTGACAAAACCATACAGCCATATATAACAATATGGGAAACCACAAAACATAATGTTATAAATTGCCAACGCCAATGAAAACAACTTGATCCGGGGGTGGTGGTCTCCAAAAGAAGAACATTTCCTCTAAAGCCAAGTTTCAGTAATGCCTCCGTTCCACAGAGATGTCTTGTATGTATTTACACAGCTGATGTTTTCTCAGCTCATGAGATTTTGATCTCCCTGCAGCTGCGCAATAGGTTTTTCATTGTTATTGCCAGGTTTCCTTCTAAAGATAGTCAAACTAGCTTGAAAAATGGTGTTTCTCAGGATGAGTAAATGTTAGGCTACTCAATCAAAGTTAATCAAGGACAGCTATTAGTGTTGAGGAAGCTCATTTGAACTGCAGCTTGCCAAGCTGCTCTTGATTTATTGCTTTTTAAAGAAAATAAGTTGTAAGCAGTTAAGCGGAAGACCAAGCTGAATAGAAAGAAGTAGGAAATCAAATGCACAGATGTAATGAACATCAAACGTCCGCTTCAAAGTCAAGAGAAGGGAGGTAGTAATTAAACATGCTCTCTTAATCTGTATTTCCTCTCTTATTTAGCATTGGAAAGTCCAGGTTAATGGGTGCATTCAGTTAATGTTAATTGCACTTGTTTAAAATGAGGTTTCTGTATGGCCATTTGCCAAAAAAAAAAAAAAAAAAACACCAACAAAAAAACCTTAATATTCAAAGCTAGACCGTACTGACAACATGGGCTCATTGGAAAACTGTTCCTCTACATACATTTCACTGCAGTTTCCAGCTGATATGAACAATAGTAGCAATTCCTGTTCACACAAATTACGACTATAGTGGCAGATATGATGTAACGTGGAACTGCTGTCCTGTATTTACTATATCAACAGCATAGGAGACCGACACAAACGTGAAGAAATTCTTGAGTAAAGACGTTTTTCTTTTCTTTTTTGCTTCATAAAATGTTACTGGAGTCACGTGGACTATTGCGACGTTTCTATGACTTTTCTGGGTCTTAAAAGTGTTTGAGTTTATATAGTTGTATACGGAGGGTCATGAGAGCTCTCGGATTTTATCAAAAATATCTTCATTTGTGTTCCGAAGAGGAACGAAGGTCTAACTGGTTGGGAACGACATGAGGGTGAGCAATTAATGACAGATTTTAAATTTTTGAGTGAAGTATTGTGTTAAACTTATAGCGCCACTTACTGGTTATTATATTTCTGAAATCGCTGTGATGCACAATAACCAATGTAATAAAATGCTACCCAATTCACTTTCATCTGTTTCTGACACAAAACGAACATGCTTTTATCACCACTCACTGGACATTTAGTTTTGAAAGTAATGCAAAATGATGTTTTATTAACAAAGTTTGGGAGGAGCACGTTCAAAAGATCCATCCAATCAGTATCACTCCACCACCCTGTCTAGTACCTGTCCTAGCCAAAGGTAGGGGGGAGTACTCTGGGATCAGGCCACATTCCGAGCTCGGAACCCTCCCCTGGACAGCATGCCAAATACGCATACTTTTTTACTCCATCTGATTAGTTGTAAGTTTAACTTGTGAAACACGCAAAAAGCATCGTAAAATTGTTTGCAGGAATGTTGCCACAGGCATGTTTTTCCAATGAGCCTGAAGTCAGTGTAATGAGTTTGGTGTGATGTTTTGAAATTTGTTGATGTCTGGAATTGATGAAACAAAAGGTGTTTCTAGAGATTGTTGTTAGGACATTTTAGACTTTTCTTGGAGCTTGGTGAATGTTATGATGTTACCATCGTACATAATGTATCGAAGATGTGTGATTCCTTTCTGGTGCCGAGATGTAAAGAAAGGTTTGTTTTGAATTAAGTGTGTTAGGTTTTTCTAGATAGAAGAGGGGCGTGGGAAGATGTTTTGTTGGGCTGGTGCTGAAGGGGGAGTGGGGGGAGGGTATATAGAGGAATAGTATTTAAAGGGTTAGTTCACCCAAAAATGAGATTTATGTCATTAATGACTCACCCTGATGTCGTTTCTCACCCGTAAGTCCTCCGTTCATCATCGGAACACAGTTTAAGATATTTTATATTTTAGTCCCAGAGCATATGATTCAAAAGATTCAAACGGTGTGAATTGATCAATGATTCGGGTCGCCAATGTCACGTGATTTCAGCAGTTTGGCAGTTTGACGCGATCTGAACTGCTGAAATCACGTGACATTGGCGACCCTAATCATTGATCGATTCACACCGTTTGAATCTTTTTGGATGAACACGGAAGACAAGACAATGCTGAATAAAATCGTAGTTTTTGATATTTTGGACTAAAATGTGTTTTCGATACTTCAAGGGATTCTAATCAACCAACTGATGTCACATATGGACTACTTTGATTATGTTTTTATTAGCTTTCTGGACATGGACAGTAAAGTGGGCATAGACTGCATATACTCTGGGACTAAAATATAAAATATCTTAAACTGTGTTCCGATGATGAACGGAGGTCTTAGGCCGGAAACACACTGCAAGCGTGGTGTGAGCATAGCGTTTCTGGTGCGTGTCAGCCGTGGGGCGGCTGCGTGGCGTTTTCTCTGTCTTTGCACACCAGAAGCGTGTTTGATGCGGCGCTGCTGCTGCTATTGATGTACAGGGAAGCCCTATACTTCATGTTAAATATAAATATATTGCCTATTGATACAGCAAAGACAACGTCGGCAGAAGCCTATTGACCATACAGACCTATGGTATTGACGGCAAAATAGGCTACAGAATATTTCGTTCTGTATTGACAAGTTTAATATTTCAAAATTGATAATTATGTGTTTTTTTATTATTACAGTTAGGCCTATATCTGCATTTATGTTAACCTACAGACTTTCAAACATGAAAATGTCATTTATTAATATAAATTCGTGTCAAAATGGCATATAAACACCTTTTCCTATTCTATTTTGCCTGGAAACGCTTCCAACATGCTTGCGTGTCGCGTGAAAAATAGGCGTCTTTTCTATTTGAAGCATGCACGCATTTTACGCGCGGCTCGAGCCGCGTGTGTCACGCAGAGAGTATGCAAGCTCTAACCGGTTAACATCGGAGCCGAAATTAAAACGGACACGCCACGCAGCCGAGACGCTCACAGCACGCTTGCAGTGTGTCCCCGGCCTTACGATATTGTGGAACGACATTAGGGTGAGTAGATACTCTGGGATACTCTGGTTCGGGCCAAATTCCGAGCCCGGACAGCACGCCAAATACGCATAATCTTTACTCTATTTAATTTGATGTAAGTGTGAACTTGTGAAATATAACATACTGTATGATACTTGCAACAAGAAAACTTAAAGGGGTGGTTGCATGTTTTTTTTCTAGGCTTAGTTGTGTTTATGGGGCGCAGTATAACATGTCTTAATTCTTCTTCTTTTTTTTTAAACGCTGTATTTTTCTTATATCTTACCTTCATTCTACACCGCTGTCTCCAGTGTCCTTTGAACTACAATCTTTTGAAGCATCGAAAAATACATTTTTGTCCAAAAGTAACAAAATCTACGACTTTATTCAGCATTGTCTTCTCTTCCGTGTTTGTTTTCAATCCGCGAACAAAGATTAGAGCAGTTATGAATCAGCGGAATGATTCATGATTCGGATCGCGTGTGAAACTGCCAAACCCACGCAAATCACGTGACATTGGCGATCTGAATTCTGAATTCTGAATCACTGATTCATAACTGTTCAAATCTTTGTTTGCGGATTGAAAACAAATGCGGAAGAGAAGACAACGCTGGATAAAGTCGTAGTTTTTATTATTTTTGGACCTAAATGTATTTTCGATGCTTCAAAAAATTCTAACTAACTAACTGATGCCACCTATGGACTACATTGATGATGTTTTTATTCCCTTTCTGGAAAGGGACAGTATAGTGTGCATACATTCAATGGAGGAACAGAAAGCTCTCGGTATAAATATGAAATATCTTAAACTGTGTTCCGAAGGTGAATGGAGGTTTTACAGGTGTCGAACGACATTAGGGTACGTAATTATTGACAGAATTTTCATTTTTGGGTGAACTAACCCTTTAAGTTAATACAAATTAATATCTAACACGCCATTTTTTTTAAAAGCTATTGAGGTATTTGAGCTTTATTGATATTATTGATAGGTATTGAGCTTGCATGCCGACAGGAAATAAACAATAATGAATAAAAAATAAAAACACTTCAAACCAGTTTAATCAAAAATGCAGATTTATTCAGGAGCAAAAACAGACAACATGTGTCTAAAATCTATAATAAAGTGTAAAAGTTATAATATTAACTTATTGTGATCTGTTTGTGCTTTTGGGCAACCTGACTGGTCTTCGGCTATGCAGCCCCATCGCAAAACAAACTGTGATGCACTGTGTATTCTGACACCTTTCTATCAGAACCAGCCTTAACTTCTTGAGCAATCTGAGCTACAGTAGCTCGTCTGTTTGATCGGAGCACACGGGCCAGCCTTCGCTCCCCACGTGCATCAATGAGCCTTGGCCGCCCATGACCCTGTCGCCGTTCCTTCCTTGGAGCACTTTTGATAGATACTGACCCCTGCAGACCGGGAACACCCCACAAGAGCTGCAGTTTTGGAGATGCTCTGACCCAGTCGTCTAGCCATCACAATTTAGCTTGCTGTTCACTTGCTGCCTAATATATCCCACCCACTAACAGGTGCCATGATAAAGAGATAATCAGAGTTATTCACTTCACCGGTCATAATGTTATGCCATGTATATATTTATATAAATGTATTTATAAGCCTGTGAAAAGGGGGGTGCTCCTCAGAAGAAAAAAAGTAATATAGGTTTGGAACAACATGAGGGTAAGTAAATGATGACAGAATGTTCTTTTTTGGAAGAATAAAGTCACGATTTGTGTAAGAGAAGCTAGCAGATTAGTGCCAGGTTGAAACGTCTCTCCAGGGATGAGTTCACACTTGATTTATGGGGGTATCGGGTAGAATAGACCAGGCATCCATGCTTTCTGAAGTAATGAGATCTGCATACGTCAGTCTTCAGAGAAAACGTATGGCTGTGGACTTTGACCTGAATCATGTTTGATTTTGTTTGGCGTCATATGTTAAAAATCAGTTGAAACTCTTTGTTGCTTTTCACATCTTTACCTTACCATCATTTCCCTCTCTCTTTCCTCGTCATTTATGCTTTTCTGACAGGCCAATGTGCTGCCAGTTCGGTGGGTTTTACGGTCAGCTAGAGCTCCAGAAGTTTGGCGCGCTCCGGCTTGCAGTTTATAGCGGAGTCTGCAGGACCCATTATGGCAGCCCCGGACTGGCCAGGCCCCAACAGCAATGCACAGCGGATCAAAGGCCGTTACGCAATGATGTATTTAAGTTCCTCACAATATTTGGGTTTCTTTTTGGACTTACCGTGGTGTTTTGTCTCTTGGACAAATGTGTATGAAGTATTATCTTGCATTTGGGCTCTAAATGTGGACCAGGTTGGTCAGATGTAACAGAGCATCAAACCCCAGCAATGCATTGTATGAAGTGAGATCACAGCTAAAGCATGCTGGGAAGCCACAGATATCCCCCACAGAGGGACCAGAAATGAACAACATTGATCGCTGGATGAAAAGTGCCCCATTCCTTACCCCACCATGAGTTTTGCATTGAGTTGCGGGATAATCTTACATTACATTAGATGCCGCTCTCGCAGAGCAACTGACAAACACACCTCCTAGAATAAGAGCCTCTTGTTTCATACGCCAGAAATGTTGCATGAGGAAAATTATGGTCATATTTGATGCTTTTATTGATTAATAATTTATTGATATTAATATTGTTGTTAAATAATATTGATGTGTTGATGCTCTTTTTTTTGTCTGAACCAATCAAAAAATACATTCAAAATGCAATACATATAATTATTTGAGTACACCACTAATATAATTTTGTATGAATTTTAGAATTAAAATGAATTGTGATTTCATGTGGGGGGAGTCTCATTAATTTGCATGACTTTTGGATTAAAATTCATTGTGATGTCATTTGGGGGCCTCATTAAATCAATCAAATTATTGAAAAGATACGACAATTCACCATGACGTCACAACAGTAATAAACGTTCTTCCGAGGCAAAAGCCGAATCGCTCTTATGGCAACGCTAGTAAATTGCTTGCGATTCAGACATAGTTAGCAAGATTATTGAGGGACTGATTAACTAATTTAGGAGATAGCAATACATGAAATGCCTAACCTTGCTCCAGTAGATGTAGCTCTAGTCTAATACCATCATTTTTAAATGAGCCTCAGCCTGCCATTGAGTAGTTATTTTAGTGACTGTAGCTGTTTGACTTACAATATGTTAGGCTATCGTAGATAGTCTATTTCCCTGTTATCTAACTCAAAAGGCTATGATCGTTTTCTGATGCTCGGTCGGAGTCGGATCAGATTGCACAGACGTGAGCTTCTGACGGTCAAAAGGATAGCATGCTGTAGACTAGCGCTACTCCGCTAACGTTAGGCATTCACTCAAACTAAACTCGCGGTGATGATGAAGCCAATGTGGTACACGCATCAATCATCCATCAGCCTACAACTATAGCCCCGTTTCCACCAAAATTACCCGGAACAATTTGTACCAGGAACTTTTTTACAGGAACTTTTCTTCCCTCCAGACCTGCAACTGTCTGCGTTTCGACCGCGAACTAAAGTTCCGAGAAGATTAGGCAAATTAGTCCGGTGATAGGACTGCGCGCGACTGCTCCTCCAAGTCAGTGAAGGACATGTCTTACTGCAGTAATCATTTTTGTGTGAACCGATTGAAAGATGGACTATTTACATGAGACGTTATCTAAACCGTGTTTACATGTGATGACTTTCAATCGCAATCATTTTGTCACATGCAGTTTGTCTGCCGCATCAAAAATGTCAACGCTGTTTTCTCCAGCAGCTGGAGTGTGTTAACTGTAGCCATAGCAACTCTTAACGGCCACCAGGACTAATACAGTATTATTTATAGCTATTTGTTGTAAAGTGTAATAATCATCTCAGAAAAAAAAAATGTTCTGTTAAAGTAAAAACTGCCTGGGGCAATATATGCTGTGTCATTATTCCAACATTATCTTCATAACTTACGAAATAAAAAGTTTACCCCTCCGAAAAATTAACTTTCCTCTCTTGTCAACATGAGCGCGGCGCGCGCTGTCTCGTCATGTAAGGACACACACTTAAAAGTAATGGGTCAGGTCGTTTACATGGTGAAAAAAAATTAATAACGAGTATGGAAGAGATTCAAGCTGTGCTGCTTTTGCTGGTTATGTATAGGTTTACGAGGTAATTAACAACGACAGAAAAGAGCACTAATATGCAGATTCAGCAGCATGCAGCATATTCAGAAAGCTTGTAAAGCTAGATTTAAAATGACAATGTATATTATTATCAGCTATTACGGACATTGCACGTGAGATGGCTGAGACGAACGTGGCGCGCGCCATCAGACAGAGCGCAAGACTTATATTTACTGAACGAGACTGAACCTCGCAAGACTTTTAAAAATGCCCGTTGAAATCAAATGCTGCTTGATCTAAACCAATCAGCATGTTCAGCGCCCAAGTCCCGCCCTCGAAAGTTCCTGAACTTTGAAAAAGTACTACCTCGCGAGCAGGGCCGTTTGGAGGGGGAAATATTTACCCGGAACTTCATTTAGACCCTGGTTCCTGCGGTCTAAACACACGAAGTACCACCCAAAGTTCCTGGTTCCTGGGTAAAGTTCCTGCGGTGGAAACGGGGCTTATGTTTTGCTTTTCCTATTTCTTCCATTGACATTCGATCAGTAGCCTACATGACACTAGAAGTTCAGTCTCTTCTACTTTTACTTCAGGCAGTGACTGGCAACGAGTTCAATCTTTAAAAGAGATCTAAAGTTTACTAATATTAGTCTCGAATTTCCCCAGCTGAAGATAATTATGCTCTGCTATGATTTTGTAGATGGACCGTTTTGAGAATACTTCTCTGTAGCGGCACTTTTGACGACGTCCACTCGCTTTAGCCTCCTCACCCACAGGTTTGGCTGGATATATACTTTTTTCTGAAGGAAATCGATACAATCTTACAGCTTTTGCTGTATATCTGACGGCGCAACCCCAAACACAACACGTTTTCATCATAGTTTCAACTTTAATCAACAACAATGTTCTTAACTATGTATCTGTTTACAGTAGCCGGCTGATCTCTTCAGTTTGTCAATAGAAGCCGCTCGCGTTCTGCCACCCGAAGTATCTTGGAGTCAATTGTATGCAAACATTCTGAAATGCCGTATTAAACGGTAGATTAAGTAGTTTGATAATAAATAATTTAACAATACTGCTTTGCCATAACAATACTACATTTGTCTGCCAAATCAAAGTCATGTGGTACAACCGACATGCAGAAAAAAAGGACAGCTTGTAAAATGTCATATGAAATAAATACTAGGGCTGAACGATATTCTGTTTTAACATCGACATCGCGATGTGCGCGTATGCGATAGTCACATTGCCGGAACATGTGATGTGAAGGGTAGTAGTATTTTTTTACGGTCTATGGTAGTAGCCCATGGTGTATTAAGGAAGCACACAGTAAACACGAGAGTGTTGCCCAGTGATTGGTTCGCTGTGCCGCTGCTTACCGCTCACGGCCAAACATTCACTGATAAAATGCGCGACGAAGAGGATCCGAATAGGGGGAAAAAAAGGTTCGTACCAGAAATCATCTTTTTGGCTACATAAAGGAGGATGTTGAACAAAAAGAGGTACTTTGCATGGAGTGTCTTGTGGCCACAAAACAAGAAAACACCACCAATTTGTCTGATCACTTAAAACGGCACCACAAAGCTCTTTACGATGAATACAAGGCACGGCATTAACGCTTGTCCGGGACATGTGGGTGTTTTGAAGGGACAAGTGAAAGATAATTTTACTTGACTGACGGACAAGAGCCTGATTAAAACAAAAAATAACTAGCGAATCACCAAAATGCAAGAATGTTTGTGCATTTATTTAGTGTAAGTGGCGATCGATTGTGGATAATAATATATAATGAACTGATGATAATATGGTCGCGCTGTTGACGCTCGTGCAGCCTCTCGAGGAGAAATCCCAACACTAGCGTTTTCCGGAATACCATCACGACTGAAAATGACACTATGACAGCTCCATAAACAACTAATTAACATTCACTTAGTCACTTACATTTTAGATGCAATATTTAGTGTTGTTGTTCTATTTCAGCAGTGAAAATCGTTCATAGCAGACCCGTAACACGTCTCACTCATAGCAACAAGTGTGAACGATTCAGCGTTCGAATGAATCGTTTGAATGAACGACTCAGTGACTCACTTGTTAAGACGGTCACCTGCTGCCACCTACTGGAGGTTTAGTTTCATGTTAAACACATATTTTTTTACGGTCTATGATATTTTCCAACATTTCTTTTTGTCACTTGTAATGAAGCTTGCTTATTAGTGAAATTATTAATATCGCGGAATGGTAATTATTGACTTAAGCCTGGATTGATGGCTCTCAATATCGCAATATATATCGTTGGGGAAAAAAATATCGCAATGTAATTTTTTTCCAATATCGTGCAGGCCTAATAAATACAGTAGGTTTATTAATAATAATAATAATAATTATAATTTGAATATTAGAAAAGATGTGTTACAAACTGCTCTGAGACAGAAGGTTGGTTGAAGGTCCAAACGCAGTATTTATTGAAGGGTAATCCAAAGTCGTAGTCAATAGAACAGGCAAAAGGTCATAACAGGAAATCAGTCTGAAAAGGCAAACAAAACAGAAGGAACAGGCAAAAGGGTAATCCACTGAGAAGGCAAGAAATCAAAGACCAAGATACATGAAACCAGAGAAACGCTCAGAAATACAGTTATATAGGCAGAGGTAATGAGGTGATGAGACACAGGTGTAAACAGTAAGTGCTAATGAGTCCGGGAAAGGATTATGGGTAATGTAGTTTGTGATGGAGAGACAGTCCGGGGTGGAGTGCCCTCTGGTGGTGATCACGGGCACTCACACTGGTGAATTGTGACAAGATGTGTACATGTATTTAATGTGTAAGGAAAATAATGTGATTATGCTTTACTTGATGGTTACACCACATGACATTTTTACAGTCATTAATTATAGTCAGCGGCTATTTGTATTAAGTGTAAATAGCATATTTTCTTAGCAACAGATGCTGCCATGTAAATAGCCTCAATGCTAACATGGTGTAAAAAAATGTATACACAAACAAACAGATTTAGTTTGATTTATTTAAACTAAGTAAATCTTTTCCAGGACCATTTCCATGGTAACGCAACGTTTACAAAAAAAAACTCCATAAAAAAGAGCGCCAAGCGTCCCACCTGTGGTAAAAATTACTTTTTTTAAATTCTATTTACACTAAGTGAAAAGAGCAGCATTTTCTTAGCAATATGATATTTAGCCTTGATGCTAACATGACATTAGAAATTTAATAAACAAACAAACAGACTTAGTGACAGATTTTATTTAAACTAAGTACAAATAACAGATTTTATTTACACTGTAAAGAGCATTTTCTTAGCGATATGCTATTTAGCCTCGGTACTAACGTGGCTAAATAAAAGGTGGGACGCTTGGCGCTCTTTTACTGATGGCTTTTTTTCCGTAACATATATTTTAGTAATCATCATACATTAGGTATAATTTGGAAAGATTACGAACTCAAAATTCATCCTGTGAAAACTGTTTTGAAATCGGACCTTGTGTTACCATGGAAATGTTACTCAAAGTTCTTCTAGCAGGCTCCTCCTCTAGTGGGCGGAGTCATGTTTCATATGATAAAATTATTTTTACTACTTTATAATCAAATTCTTTTCTAATCTTGATAAAACCCATATCGTCGGAAAGAGTCTCAAGGTTCCATATTTGGTGACTGTTTTGTGATGGAAGGGATATTTACACAGAAATATACAGCAAAATGCATAAATTACAAAAAGTGCAAATTAAATATAGAGTAAAATTATTAAATGGATGCCACTTTATTGGGACAATAAAGCCCTCCCTACACCAGCCCCTAGCCCTAACTGAACACTTTATTATTAAACTCACATTCATGTTATTTCCAATTTTCTCATATTTTCTTTATCTTTATTGAAAATAAATGTCTTATTTGTCTGATTTGTTATGTGATGGGAAAAGGGAGTGAGTTTGGCAAAAGGCGGAATTGGGCTCGGGTTGATTTGCATCGACATTTTCTGTCAAAAAAATTACTCAATTGCTACTGTTGACAATCCAGCATCTTGTGTTATTTTGTCTGGCCCAATCAGACATCAGTGGGCGGAGTTAGTGTACAGTATATAGCCTCTGCCAACAAGACAAAGTTAGCACTTTATTAATAGCAAACTTCTGTAAAAAATAAATAATAAATAAACAAATTCTCGTGGACTGTTATTTCTCATTGCCCCTGATACTGTCATCTTATGTAATGCTGAAACCATGACCTCATAACAGCAACACATTACATAATTTAACAAAACATTGAGTATATGTCTGCATAACAGCTGTCATTTACATTATCGTCATCCTATTTCCTCTGAACGAAGCTGTTATTTCAGTTATGGCGCTTAAAGCAGCATGTCTTCGTACATATTGCGGCATACACAGATAAATAGCTTTCATAAAGCTGCCAGAGTGATGGCATGCTTTAGATCTGCTTAAAATGTTTGGACGGATGCTGAACTTTCGGCTGCCCTCCAATCAGGGATACTGGAAGCCAAGGAACATAGAACAAACGCACACAGCATGTCGAGCGAACATTGCTTTTGCAGGCCCCCATTGCCACGCCGCACCGTCTTTTCCTCAGGCACCCGTCCAGTGGAAATGTTATCTGCACAGATACTCATAGTGCACATCAGTCAGTGGGATCATAAGGAATTTTCTTCAAATATGAACTATTAAAAAGCAGTTCAGTGCATTTGAGGAAACAGTTTGGGAATATTTGAACTCTAAGGAGCATCGGTTGGGTTCAAGAAACCCTTGATGTCCAAAACTTGATCGAGTGTGTTGTTCTTCCTGTTGCTTTGGTCTCATCGTTTACATTTGCTTTTTCCAATGGACAGTTCTATGTTGTCCTTCAAGAAAGTTGTGGCTGTCACAACAGTTCGTAAACAGTCTCCTCACGTGGACAGAGGTGGGATCCTTCAGCAATGAAGTGTAGGAAAACGAGAGTGTGAGAGAAGGGGGAAAAGTGGAGACCTCTCAAGTGCTTCTTTCCACAGGAAGCAGAGTTCATTTAGGTGTGGCCCACGTGCGTCCTTCAAAGGGAAAAATCAAAATAGGATGTTTTGGATGTTGCAATGGAGACCGACCAGAGCCAAAATCTGTCACAGGCCAAATAGAGAACCAGTGGAGTGGAAAGACAAAACGAAGCCGATCCAAACCAGTTTCAGTGAGGTTTTGATGATAAAAGTGTCTCTAATTCATTCTGCTAATTGATAATAACTTATGAAGGAAGCAAAATGCTTGAGTTCCAAATGGGTATTTTTTTTTTAATTTTTTGGTTTAAATTCGCTTCCAATTCTCCACATTTCTATTTAACGATTCTAAAACGATTTAGAGAAAGTATTCCACCTCGTAATTGCTCCTTATACTACAAACACTGTTCTTGATAACATATTTTTGCTTTTATATGAATGCTCTGAAAGTCGGCTAACTATATATGTCAAATAGCTCTCATTAATTTGCAACTATGCTCAACTAACTCAGTGTTAATAGTAGAATAAGATGACATGTACCGCTACTTGTAAAGTAAAACATCTAGTCAGTCGAATGTTTGTTAGGGAGCATCAGAAAGGTTTTAGGAGATATTAAGCAAACAGTCAACCAATACTTTAATGACTGGTAGTTGACATTTAGTCGCAAAAGGTCTTATAAACCCAATTTAAGATGAATTGATTGGTTTCAGTGCCATTTTGTCAAGCAAAAAAACAACAATAATAAAAAACTCACCATTATGGTGATCAGTGTTTCCTTGGTTGGGCACTTGGAACATTCATATTATTATAACTATGTGCGTGCGTGCGTGCGTGCGTGCATGCGTGCTAAGCACCATTCTGTATGGGAGAGAGGCTTGGACCTTATACACACACCAAGCGCGAAGACTGAATGCGCAACCTCAGATGACTCCTCGGCATAACCTGGCAGGATCGCATTGTCTCTAGAGACAGAAGTATAGCAACACATTACTATAACTCTCTTTCTATTGATGCAGCGATGCAACAATAAATCACGGTCATTTGGTTTCATAAGAAGAGAAGTAATAAATAGGTTGCTTTTAATAATAAAAAGTTGACCTATCTACTGATTGGATAATAAAATATAGTTAAAGAAACTGTATGCAAGAAACGTTTTCAATCATAAAATGGCCCTGATATTTCACTAGACATTAAGAAATCATGCTCATTTCATATACTTATATCACTGACAACAGTAGTCCGGCCAGGATATTGTCATTTAAAAGTTGTTGTCTCAGCCCTAAACTGATGTTATTGTTGACATGTTGTGTTTTGGCCTGAAGCTCCGCCCTCCACCTATCAACCAATCACGAAGTCAGTAGTGTTTCGGCATCTAGGTTGTCAGATCTGCTCTAGTTACCACAGCTGCAGCTACAAACGTTCCTGCTGATCCTGTAGCATATCCGGCAACCTCGGGTCAGGGGGAGGGGGAGAGGGGATACACCGCTCTACAGTCATTTGAAAGTGATTGCAGTACCAGTTTTGGCCACAATCTTACATACACTTCCTTTAATGATTTAGTCAGATATGAAGGTCACCTTTTAAAGTTAATCTACTAAGTTCCTCTTAAAGGAACATTTCACACAGTATTTACACTGATTTAAGCCTTATATTAACATAACATACACTGTATTTCGAATCTGACTCAAATGTCTTGCTGCTCGGAGTCAAGAATTCTCAATGACACAGTGAGTAGGCAAATAAATCATTAGACCAACTGAAATTGATAGCTTTATTAAAGTTTTTTGAGTGTTTTTGACTGATTCATTAAAAATAAATGTATGATTCTTTGAGTGTGAGTTGACTGGTCGTGCTGTATGTTTTTGCTGCATAGTGCGTACAAATAAATTGTCATTTATTTTGCATGTGGTACTATAAATTGGGCAACTGGATAACAGTGTAAGACTTTTTTAGTTCTGAACCAAAGGTCCTGTTTACACCAGTTATTAAGATGCATTTTGGTTGAGCAGATCACAAGTAGACGGCGCTAAATACAGGTGTAAACAAAGTCGAAAGCATGTTGAGCTTGTCCACTTTTGACCATTTCCAGAGGTAGTTGAAAACGCATTAGAGCGTATTGCTTTCAGAGTGTAAAATGTGTCAAATGAGTTGGAACAGCCACAAAAGGCCGCCTTCTCACCCCCTACTGACCTAACGTGTGAACATTATGGGAAGTGCGCTAGCCAGACGGGATTTAAACTTTGTCGGCTAAAGACCCAAGTCTAGTTTTATGACGAAAACGTACCAAGCACAATGTTCTCTCACCATTCCTGATTTCTAACACACACCCACAGTGTTCGTCGTGCTCTTGTGGCCAACAGGGCGAAAGGAAAGCTGATGGTCTCCATATGTTTACCTGTCATCTCCTTTCACGTTTATATGTAAATCATATGAGCTTATTTTGTCTTAAAAAGCCCATACATTTACCCGCCCAAAACCCATCTTAATTCCAGATATAAACAAGTCCTATTTTATTTCTATTTGATCCACATCTGTAGAACCATTAACAGAACCAAACGTCATGAACATGATTCATTTCCAGTATTTAAAAAAAAAATGGAATCTGTCCTGAATAAAATTGCTCTCGATTTCCAACCATAGTATTCACCTTGAAACTTAACCCAAGCTTTAAAGCGCAGTACAAACTTAGCACTGACATCCCTGGAAATGGAGAAGAGTTTTAGTGCACTTTCCAAACCGCTCTCTTGCCTTTGCAGCCACCATCAGTAGGCTCCACCATCAGTACTCTGTTGTTAAAGCACCTCTGAATGTTTAGAATGACTCTAAGCATTAATATTGGCTGCTCATTAATAGAAAGCGCTCACATGAAAGGATTAGAGCGGATGACCAAATATGGAAGTCTGAGAGAAAGAAAAGTCAGGATCTGGTGACATTATCCAGGCTTTTTCCGCACCAGCAGAACATTAAATGCTGTCCACCACTTAGACCAAAACAAAAATTAATCCGACTCCTTCCAGAATCAATCAGGAAATCGTGCTGGAACGCCGGAATTGCGGCTCTGCTCTCGCTTTGACTGACGGGATCAGGTTTTTCACACATTTGATACAACCCAGCTGAGGGTTGGTTAAATGTGTTGAAACAAACTTTCCATCTGTGTATGGAAATGTAATCACTATGGAAATAAACATTTGCTCTGGGAGGCAGTTTTAGAGGCTGTTCTGTTTCCTTATCTGGGTAGAGGGTCGTAACGCGACTTTGCCAGCTGCCTCAAACATCACTGGTCTTTAAGCCGCCATACCGTGTAATCTCTCCGGTTCAATGTGGTTTCTATTAGATGTCCTCTTATCGAGATATCGCCGAGCTCAGGCTGATGTTGTGCTTTGAACTGTGGTTATGGAGGGCTGTGGAGCCCGGGACGTTGACGACTGAAATGCGAAACTGAGACTTACGTTAATGCCACAGGGTAAACCTCACACTGAGATAAAGCAGCAGAGGGTTCGAATCAAAGCGCCTGTCGTGAAAGACATGTTAGGGGGAAAAAAAGTGAGACAAGCGACACTTCAGCCCACGTCTCGGATCTGACTATGATTTATTATGCTTCCTTTTGTTGACATTGTGTCGCTATTGGACTGTGTTGTCTGTTCATTCTCTGTAGCGGAGTATGCAGGTCTCGCATTTCACCAAGAGTCTTGACACACTGTTTTCCTGAAAATCGGTCTCTTTTTTTTTATTACCTTTTTTTCTTTTGTCACGAAACTAGAACAAAACATCTGAAAAATAAGCGTGGTAAAGACTTCAAATGTTAGGTAAGGGAGTTTTTTTGAATATTAAAAGCAAATATAAAAAACAAAAACTAAAGGCCTAAATTATATGATTTCCTGCAGACCTATACTTTGTTTTGAAAAACTGCATAACTAAAGAAAAAAAAAAAGAAAAAAAAATAGGCCTGGATATTATATAAAATATAATTATAGAATGTTTAAAATAAAACCATATATGTTTTTTTAATGATAATAATAAATACAATTATTATTTTAGAATAAATTTTAATAATTCATATTAATAACATTTCCTTTAACCCTAAAACCCCAAATAATCCAATGCATAATTCAAAATACAAGGAAAACACAGTACCCTATATTTGAACCCTATATTTTAATAGTCTTAAGTAATATTATATTTTATGCTATTGAAAGGGCGATTCTGAAATCCACTACAGCTTCAATATACCTGTATATAGTACATATATTCTAATTAACTTCATAATCAAAACCTGAATTAATAGTTATTTTCCTATATTATTATAATGATTCTTTCCAGTTATTTTGTTTTATGTTTCTTGTGTCTTTCATTTAATTTATTATATTTTATTCCTTTTATATTTACTTTTACTGAAACACTAAAGACTCAATATGAATATTGCCTGTACTATTGTGTGTCCCTCTCACTGAAAGAAAGCACGTTATCAGTATGTTTTGGTTAGAACTGGAGCTTAATCAGCTCCAACCTTGGAGAGACTGTGTATCTGTGTATGTGCGCAATATTCTATGTTACAGATCAGTGTTGAGAATGGTGTACAATGGGCACTCTAAGAGATGGGTGGACTTGTTGTCCTGGGTAAGCTCTGGAAGGTCACTACGGGCCTAATCCCGGGGTGAAAGCGTCAACTAGAGACACATCTATGGAAACGTGCATCAGATTAACTGACTCAAGTGGAAATTTACCATGACTGTGCATTGTCTCTGAGCCAATCAGAACCATCCACATTGCAGTAATGACGTGGATAAGACCTTAAAAACGGTATAACTGTTGGGACAATTGTATGTACGATAGGGCGAGGCAAC
Organism: Pseudorasbora parva; assembly: GCF_024679245.1. NCBI lineage: Eukaryota > Metazoa > Chordata > Actinopteri > Cypriniformes > Gobionidae > Pseudorasbora > Pseudorasbora parva. The sequence goes on from NC_090185.1 coordinate 30,140,320, forward strand.
GAGACGGCGAGAGCGGGAGCGCGACTTATGAACTCCTTGTGAGACTTGAAGCTGGCTTCTGCCTTTGAAACTGCAAAGTATTCTAAGTAAATTTTTATTTTAATAAATTGCAATCCTGACTCTTTGTCTTCATTCCTTCACTACTGGTCCTGGGTCATAAGCTGTTAACCTCTACCACTATATTAACGCATTCCTTGGGTCTTTAATGACCCGGGAAAATCATTCACTGCCTTCCTCCTCTTTCATTTTTTAAAGTTAGACATCAACCTTCTTAGTATTCCTCAATCAATTCATTAAAAAACAATATAACAAGATACAAATAATACAATTATAAAAGAATGCCTGTTTTCACATTCATTTTTTTGTAAACAAATTGTATAGGGTTGCCGACGACCCGAGGCGTGTAACATTGTAATTATATTTTTTCTGCGTAGCAATAATTGAATCAATGATGACTGAATAAGTGCAGTTCACCTTTATTCCACAAGGTTTCAATGTCTGATACACAATGATGCAGTGACATTTCCCTCATAGTTACCGCAGGCAGAAAACACAAGAACGGGAAGAATAATCAGAAAAAATTGAAATAGCTCAGTGATTTACTGCAGAGCAACTGAACGCTATCCAATATTAGAGTCACTGTCACTTGGTGGATCTGGTAAAGAAGCTCTCAGAGATCAAAATATTGATTTTAAAGATGTTGAAAATGATTCGTTTTAAGAAAATGTTTGAGATGGCGAATATGAGGCAGATGCTGAATGTACTGGGAAATGAGTTCTGACGAGGACAGTGATGATGGGATAAAACATCTGCTCAAACTGAACCCTTCCAAGCTCTAAAAGGGAACAAAATACGCTTTATTTGATTCTTCTGTAATTGCTACTCTAATATCATGAGCGCTATATATTGTGATGACAAATAGAGAGCCATCTGTGTTAGATATAGATCCGGGTTGCTTAAAACCCGAATATGTAATAATGATTGGCGAAACATTCATGCATAAAAACAAAACAAAAAACAAGAAAACAACGCAGTGCAATGAGAGCCGCCAAGTAAAAGATCAACGTGACATTTAAATGTGAGGAAGTGAATGATCTTTCACACATTAAGAGCCACTGAATGAATTAATCTCTCCTTCCCCTGTTTCTCTTGTTGTTTTGGTCCATCAACTTACTGGCTTCCCCATCCCATAATTTCCCTCTGCCCCTGCGGAGGGAAATTCCAGACTTCACATTTAATCGGTTTCAAACACATTCACCTGCTTTGGCAGTGTGATGACCAGATTCAGTCCAGAGGTGTGTGATTGTGTGTGTTTTCCCAAGCAAAGCTCTTCTACACTTGCGAGCTGATGGTTGCAATTGGAGCCATTCCACAGTATCATTATGTTTCTGAATTTGGCAGCTTTACACCTCAGCTCCAGTCCTCCTGAGGGAGATGCTTAAATGCAAAATATTTCTCACAGTAAGAAAAGAGACCTGACAAATTAAATGAGACGATGGGTTTCAGCCGTTCCAAAGTCAGACATCATGGCATTTAGATTCTTAAAGCATCCAGACCTGGAAAAGCAATTACTGGTAATGCTTTATAGTTTTTATTAATAACTTCAAAAAATGTATTATTTTGCTATTGCTCATACTTAGGGTTGGGGATTTGAACAAGAGACCCTAAGTATTAAAAATATTAAAACTCATAACTCATTCTGCACGTGGCTACAGACATGATATAGACACAAAATATAGCCATTTTGTACAAATATTGTAAATTATAATTTACATACACTCTTAGAAAAAAAGGTTCAACAGGAATTCAAGGCTGCTTGAATCTTTATAGTGATAAAGTTTAATTTATGAAATCTAATGCAAATTGTGTTTTACTAAATCCACAAAATGATACCATGATGGGAACCCCTAAATTATTCTATATAGGAAGTGCCTGATGGAACACTGTAAGGTTCTTTATAGCCTGCTTCATGCTTGATTCTGATTGGCTGATGAATGTTCAATTATTTTCCAGGAAACGCACAGCTAAAGTAGCTCAAGGCAGGTCTGTCCATCCATATAACTTTGCAAAAATATTGAATTTATTTCAAATTTCGAGGTGGTGGCCGCTGTTTTTGACGCAATTAAACTTACCACAAAAAAAAACGTAAAGAATTAGTTCACTTCAAAATGAAAATTTCCTGATATTTTACTCATCCAAGATGTTCATATCTTTCTTTCTTCAGTTGAAAATAAATTAAGTTTTTTGAGGAAAACATTTCAGGATTTTTATCCACATTATGGACTGCATTTGCAACCAATGGATTGAAGGTCCTGGTCAATGAAGATTCGAAGGTGCTTCAGAGGCTCTGCATGACCCCAGCCAAGGAATAGGGTCTTATCTAGCGAAAACATTGGTCATTTAACAAAAAAAAAAAAAAAAAAACATTTATTTCGTTTTTTACCTCAAATGTTTTAACCGTGATTTCCATGTTGTTCTTCTTCACGATGTTTGACGTCATCATGTTGGAACTTGTCACTTGTAGGTGGAAGTACCGAGTGTTAAACGTGCAACGGCTAAATAAAACACCCTTTACCATTTTAAAGTTGGAGAAGAACATGAGATGGAGTTTTTCAGCACTGGGTCGGTACTTCCGTTGTGAGCAAGACCAACGCAGAAGTCGTGCTTTTGAGGTTAAAAAGTAGATATAGAACCTACATAGAGTCTTTCATTATGTTTTGGGGAGTTGCACAACATGACATTTTACAACCTTACCTTGCCATATCATAAAATTATCAAATTATCTGATTTGTATTTAAGAGACATATTGACCTTGATACACAGTGAGAGCTATGATATGATATTACTGTTTTATTTTCTGCATGCTGGTTCCATCACATGAACTTGATTTAGCAGACAAATTCTTAAATTCTTTAAAGAAATTACATTTTTAATAAAATATATGCCAAACTATTTGATAATGTTTTTTTTTGTTTTTGTTTTTTTTTGCTGTATCACAGCCTTACATTTTTATGTTTTTAACATAAAAATATATTTTTAATAATTTTAAATAAAGCGGACCCACTTTATATTAGGTGGCCTTAACTACTCTGTACATTTAAAGCTACACTGTGTAACTTTTTTAGTTTATTCTTAGCTAAAAACAGTTCTTTCAATAATATATGTGCTCATTAACGTATATTTACTTATTTCAAGTAATAAAGTATTCTCGTAAGTTTATAATATGCCATTGAAAATACATACGGGTGAGGGGTTCGAATGCCGGTCGCCATGTTGCCCCTCCATCTTGAAAGTACATTAGCCAAAGAGGGACATACCCATAAATTCAAGCTTCGCCTTTCACGTTTTAACACTCGATGGCACCATCTTGAATGTGAAGAGGGGGATTGCCATGTTAATCTTGGACTAAATCGGCCACCGTAGGAGTTAAAACGAAATCAGAATTGAGAGGAACAGAAACTATTAATCACTGGATGATCATATATCCTTTCATCGCTAGATGGGGGAAACTATCACACAGTGTAGCTTTAAAGGTGGGGTAAGTGCTATCTGGTAACCGTTGTTGATATTTCAAATCATCAAAACCAACACGCCCCCACGCCCAAAAAGGGTATCTGCCCTATTTTGATAGCTCCGCCTCACACATACGTAACCCAGGCAACGACTACGGCAGAATCTGTGTGTAACTTATCCAGGTCGAATATTCAATGAAAAAGTCACCCCTTTCATCACAAACACACAAACCGTTTTCATGAACAACTCGATAGTACACGAGCACGACAGTCAAGCTGATGACATATTACAATTATGACAAGATTAGAGTTATAGCGATCACAAAACACAAACCGTTCTCATGAACAACTCGATAACGTTAGTATACAAGCTCAATAATCCAGCTTACGACATATTATAATTAGGACCGGATGGGTTATATAGATAAAAAGAGGAAACAAACATAAATTAGGAGTATAGTATCTTACCTGTCGGACAAATTTTGTGAGCTGACGCTTGAAACCTTGAAACACTGAGGAGATTTAGATGCTCCATACGGTGTGGAAATGAACGGGTCTTTATCATCGCTGAAGTGAGCGACAATACGATCGCAAATGGACAAACAATCGAACATGACACATGTTCAAGCAAAAGCAGCATATATTAGTTCTTTCTTGGCTAATGTCCATCCTGTGTGACTCGTGTGTTTTGAATAATGACGTGCACTGAGCCTCTCTTCTCACCATAGACACGCCCCTTACCTGCTGATTGGCTACAAGTTTGTTATTCCACTCCTAGTCGTTTCTCTAAATGGTTTTGAAATAACACTTACCCCACCTTTAAATTATTAATTTGATACAATGCACGTATTGTGTACATACATGTCTTTACAATTTTAAAAATACCTGCATGTAATTACATCTGTAATTAATTTCTGCAGTCATATTTATAATTACACTGTTGACCCTTCCCTTACACCTAACCCTATCCTTAAACTTACACACACCATCACACCTGTCCCTAACTCTAACCGTATCCCACCTCAATATCAGCAAAAGTGTACAGCAAAACAATATGAACACAATAAATCCCCAAACAAATTGTACTTATTTTGTATGTGAGTACATAGGCCAGGACGAAAAAAGCTTATCATATAAAAAGTGCATTCAGTCATCAAATTTGAATGCATTTTGAGTAAAACAATACATTGTGAAGGCAAAGTCCCACCTGCTTTATTTCAGCTAGTATAACAGTTGAACATTTGCATTTATCAACATGCGTGCATCCATCACACTGGATTCCTTCCAAACTGTCTCGACACAAATCGTTCTGGGATCTAATGAGTACCAGGGTGGAAAAAAAGAGTTCCCGCTTGGATCCCAGCCTCCTCCGTTACCGCAGACTGATCGCTGGTGCGACTTTGTGCGATTTGTCCGTTAAACAACTCCAAGGCCTCTCGGAGGATCTGCTCTAGCTTACTGTAGCTGCGGCGCGCACATTATTTTCTCATTAAGCTGGGCTCTGCTGTATTTATATCAACATTCTACTGTGACTAAACCTATTTTCCGACAATAAAGAAACGGGTAAATCTCTGTCACTTATCTTCATTCAACAATGTTACAATTATACAGCCATTTGATCTTGATGTGCTGTTTTTTTAAACTTCTCAGAGGAGGTTCTGCAGGCCTTTCGGAACAATCTACACTGACAGGAAACGTCCCGACGGGTCTTCAAAACATCCTTCTCTTTGAGCGACGCATTCAAACCCCTTCACTGCTCACCCCGGTACTGTATTGTGTGGCGGTAACATAAGAAATCCCACCGGGGGGTTTTTTCGCCTCAGCGATTGTGTAAGTTTTTCCTTGCTGACGAATATATTCCATCATTTGCTCGCTTCTTGGTAAATTAATTGTGATGTGGTGTTGGTCAGGGGCTGACGCGAAGGTGACTGGCGTCAAAACAGCCTCTTTCAGCAGGATTGAGAGACAGAGAGATGTTTTTGTACAGTTCCTCAACACATGATCACTCACAGCACTCCACGGTTCTTTGACAGATGGAGCGCAACATGTCAGCTGCAGGTTAAACAATCTTATGTCTGCATGACGACTGCGCACTCGCGTTGGCAGCGTGCGCACAAACACAATTTGCATGAGACGGCAAACATGTCAGCACTGAATGATGGACATAGACACATTCGGTTCCTCCCCAAATCAAAGAGCTTTATATCTAGCACACACTTGGGATACTTGGGCCAGTCCAAGGCCTGAGGAGGGAAGTCTGCATGTCATTTGCTCGCTGGATCCGTTGGCCAATAAACTGGCTCATAGCATTGATTCTTCACGGGCACGTGAGAGGGGAACGGGAGAAATACTCCAGCCACGTGCTGCTGTCTGGCTCTTTGTATCAGTCTCTGGTCCGGCACTGTAACTGCTTAATATCACACACTGAAAATATGTACATTTTTTCATGTGTTTCCATGTTTCTTTCTTTTTCTTCCCTTTTTGGCTAGACGTCTCTATGGACTTCCCTCCATATGGTCATTTTCTGTCTGTCTGTCCTTTCGTCCAACTACCTTCTAACCTTTAATGCTTCTAATATAATTATAATAGATGTAGCCTAAACTGGAACTAGCAATTTCGTCATAAATGTATAGATATCTGTGGCCAGTTGTCCAAAAGGTTTATTTTGGAAATCCTGTGTTTTACTATCCAGGATTAGGTAATCCATCTTCCTTTTCTGCTGGTTTTTCAAAGCAAATTTTTTGGGTTGTTTCACCCTGATCCAGATACATTCTTTTTTAGATAACCAAATCTGGATTAGTTCAAAGGTATCCTAATCCTAAAAAGTTTTGAACAACACAATAATTGGATCCACTTCAAAACCAAGATTGGATTTTGTGATCTCATCTGATTTCAGTAAAGAATAACCCTTTTTTTAAGATATGATCTAATCCGATAGCCGAAATCCGATCAGATCCCTTTTTTTGAGTAACTGGCCCCACACTTCTGGGAAACTATTACCACAAATTAAAGCTACACTGTGTAACTTTTTTAGTTTATTCTTAGCTAAAAACACTTAGTTCTTTCAAAAATATATGTGCTCATTCTTTCAAGTAATAAAGTATTCTCGTAAGTTTATAATATGCCATTGAAAATACATACGGGTGAGGGGTTCGAATGCCGGTCTCCATGTTGCCCCTCCATCTTGAAAGTACATTAGCCAAAGAGGGACATACCCATAAATTCAAGCTTCGCCTTTCGCGTTTTAACACTCGATGGCACCGTGTCGAATGTGAAGAGGGGGACTGCCGTGTTAATCTTGGACTAAATTGGCCACCGTAGGAGTTAAAACGAAATCAGTATTGAGAGGAACAGAAACTATTAATCACTGGATGGTCATATACCCTTTCATCGCTAGACGGGGGAAAATATCACACAGTGTAGCTTTAAATAAATGCATGGTTGCAAGTAAAAAAAAAAAAAAAAAATATTAAACCTTTTAAGTTGCAAACAATATTTTCTGTTCTGATGACGTAATTGTCTTGATCATTACATCAACTTAATATTTGACCTAGGACCACAAAACCCTTTTTTTTTTTTTTTATTAAATCTGAATAAATCTCAATAGATAAGCTTTCCATTGATGTATGGTTTGTTAGTTCAATATTTAGCCGAGATACAACTATTTGAAAAATCTGGAATCTGAGGGTGCAAAAAAAAAAAACTAAACATTGAGAAAACCGCCTTCAAAGTTGTCCAAAATAAGTCTTTAGCAATTCATATTTCTAATAATAATACATTTACGGTAGGACATTTACAAAATATCTTCATGGAACATACCATTTTTGTCATAAAAGAGAAAAATCTATCATTTTGGCCCATACAATGTATTGTTTGCTATTGCCACATATATACCCGTGCGACTTATGACTGGTTTTGTGGTCCAGGGTCACATATCGTCTTTTGTTTAATTAGGTTGTAGTAACTTAATTAAATTGTCTTAAACTTCGGAAATTAGGCAATGGATTTCGAGTTCCACCATGCTTAATAAATGTTGAAATGAAGTGTTCATTTATTTATGTTTTAGTGAAGGAAAAGACCTGTTAGTGTTTAATGCTGTTATGTTTGACATTAAAAAGAGTTTCTGTAACGTTCAAGTTTTGGTTACCATTGTGCTGAAGAGTAGATACACGGACTCTATAAGCAACAACTGCGTTAATGCTTGTGACAATGATATCTTATGTGTTCATTAAATATACATGTTAAATAAGTTATGTTAGCATGTGCTATGATAGTTGTTGATTCCAATTAAATAGATCACATTAACTGGTTCCACGGCTACAACTCTGGTAGTTGGAGTGACTTGGTAATACACTTTTCTTTTTTCCCAAAATTTTCAAAACTGTGTTCATGCTACAAATTAATTCCTCTAAATAAATGTAGCTTGTTGGTTGAACGTAAATTCAGTTGTCATAACTCAACCAAATGGATGCAAACTGTTGCGTTAAGTTTTTTGTAGAGCCAACACATTCGTTTTTAGAGTGCCGATGATATAATTTCATTCTGCAATTAGAATGAAACCAAATCACATAAATGAACCACACAGCGCCTGTTTGATTGCAAGAGCTACACTATTTGCATTTGTGAATTTATTCATTCCTCCATCCATCCATCCATCCATCCATCCATCCATCCATCCATCCATCCATCCATCCATCCATCCATCCATCCATCCATCCATCCATCCATCCATCCATCCATCTGCATACCTCTTTGTTCCTTGCGTGTCAAATACTAAGCAACTGTACTTGGAGTTAATTGCTTCCATACAATAAAAACACCTGCATGAAATGACTGCTCCCTAAAACAGGCCCGAGTGGAGACCCGTCTCTCAGTAACTGCTCTAACACAGATAAACAAACAATCAGGAACCCAGTCATCATCTTATGGGCAAATGTGGTTTCTGGGCTTTTGTTGTGCTTAAGTGCAAGTGCCCAGCATGTGAAAATTAGTGCAGTCCAACTGATTACTCAGTTTGGCTGCAAGTACCATAAATGTCATTCAACTGTATAAATGCAGAGCCCCCCAGTGGCAGGAATGGTTTAATGCCTACACCATGAACCCTAAAGCTCAAAATTATTAAATGGTTTGAGTAAACGTAAACAAAACACATTGGTTCAGTCAAATTAACTTTTATGAGTATTTGGAACTTTCCTTTTATTTTGTGTTCAGAAAACTGACAATTTTGAAGTCATCTTAATTGTTACATTGTTTTGAGTTTTGTGAACTTGTTTCTTTTAATTTAGACTAACTTAAATGTATCTAAAACTGGGCTGGGATTTCTATTTCCCTGTATCCTTTGCCATCTAACTCTTAAGGGAGAGTAAATGCTAAAATCAAGTGTTACATAATGTTCTTTGTGCAAGATTATTGTTAAGTGGGATTTAGTAGTGTTTAATATGTTGCTGTGCTTAGCTTCGTTTGAGAACAGATATATGTTAAATGTTCTGTATCGCTGTGTTCATTCAGCAAGTGTTGTGCTATGTTAATGCTATCAAAGCATTGTGTTGTCAATTAGCAAGTTAGCATTTACTGAATTAGCTTGTAAAAGCTTGCCAAGTTTCCACTACTAACAATATTTAAGTTCAGATAACATGATAACTTTATGTTAAATGTATTAATTAGCTTACTTAAAGGGGGGGGGGGGGGGGTGAAATGCTGTTTCATGCATACTGAGCTTTTTACACTGTTAAAGACTTGGATTCCCATCCTAAACATAGACAAAGTTTCAAAAACTAATGTTGGACGTTTGATGGAGTATTTCTGTGTCAAAAATACTCCTTCCGGTTTCTCACAAGTTTCGGCGAGTTTTTTTCGAGTATGGGTCTATTTGACGTTAATAAGAGCGGAAGGTCCTTGTATGGGCCGTACGGGCTCTTCTCCCGGTAGGGTGCGCGCGCGCGCGTGACTAGAGCACGCTGTAAACAGTCTCTCAGCTGCAGATCCAGTCGTCCGTGAACGGCGCCGCGCTCCACTTTATTCCTATGGGTGACGTCGAGCGACTTCAACTCTTCAGCACAGCATTCCGGGAAGGCAGCTGCATTTGAACCGATTTGAACGCAGAAATGACGGGAAGCTTGACAACATCGTTTCAGTTGCGTCTCAAAATGGATTTACACGCCACTGCTGTCACAGGACTTTACCAAATCATACCAAAGAAGTGTGTTTCTGACGGAGCGGTCCCAGCGATAAAGCTTCGACGGTGAGTTAACTTAAACTGCTTCAAATGTCTGTGCTATTGGCTACCGTCGCATGAGTAAACATCAGTAAACGACACGATCGCGTGCTTCGTCATTCAAATGCGCTAACGGTTACTCCATTGTTGTTCTGTGTATAACGTTACAGTATGCTTGCTACTTCTAAGGTCTAGTCGCATACAATAGTCCATAAACCGAATCATGTCCTCATACACTGCGAGTAAACACACAGAAATGTGGAGAGGCCACTAAATACAGTAACTTACATACCACAGAGACGGACGTCCTGCTGTTGCTGTTTCTCCTGTTCAATTTATTTCTCCCTCAGATTTGATTGTGGATCATTATCTGTATTAGCTGAGATAGATGGGTTTCTCCACGCTTGAGGACGTCACCGCTTTGCGCGCTTGTCATTCTTTAGCTCCGCCCACACGATACGCCTCCAGGCGCTCGGTTTTTTCCGGAAAGACTCGGTACAGCCTATATTTCTTTTATAAATATGATAAATCTAAAGACTTTTCGGAGATATGAAGGATGCAATACTACTCTATAGGTACTCAAGATTGACATGAGATTGACTGAAACTGAGTGTTTCACCCCCCCTTTAAATATTTAAAGTTCAGAGTATAAATTGCATAAAATCTGCCAATCTGCCATGTAACTGATTACCTCAAGATTTGCCAATTTATTCGGGTTTACAGTGTATTACAAAATAATCTTATGCCAACTCACTTCAGCTTCAATTACGCAAAAATATGCCTACATTTATGTACAATCAACTTGACTGTGTAAGTCATTTCAACTTAAAAAATGTAACTGATTCTCATATAACTTAAAAAGATAAGTTTAAAATGGCTTGATTTATTTTGATGAGTAAGTAATGTAAAAACATGTAGTAATGACTCGATGATCATGCCATTTTATTTACAATGTAATGAATTGAAAACAAAATACACTGTAAAAAAAAAAGCTACAGCCTGAAATTTTTAAGTACCATCAACTTGGATGTTTAAGTTATTTCAACTTGAATTATGTTAAACTGACTTTAGAAAATGATTTGCATCTTGTATAAATTATTTTAAAAAGGTTTAATATTTCGTAACTTATTTTGATGAGTTAAAGCAGTGTAAAAGCACATGTTGTCTTAACTAAAATATTTTTTTTACAGTGTAATTTACATATTAATAATGAATAGAATATAATGCAATGTATAAACAGTGTGGTCTAGTGATAAGAAAATATGGAATGATTTTTCCAACTACAGGTTTATTTTCTTTTATACACTTTTCTTTTGTGCAAAACATTTTAAAGATAGTTGTGGAAAAAGCTCCACTCCACTTGTGAGATGGTTAAATCAGCTTAACAGTTGGGTTGTAGTCTCAGCAGAACCCGAAGAAAGCAGGATGGGTGGGATGCGAGAAAGATGCATCATCCACCTGTGCATTAAAAATCATCTTTCAGCACCCCATGCTGTCACCATTCTGAACAGGCTCTCCCAAACTTTCCAGAGACTCCCGCCGAGCTCGATCCGTCACACATCCATCTCCACATACATGACGAATGCTGAAGCGTGTCTGTCAGGGTTAATCAACGCATGGGATGCGCACTGCAAACACATCTGTCCACACTTGTGCAAAGTGACTACGGATCAATCACATATTCAGCCAGGTTTTGATTGCTGGCCCCAAAAGCAAGCCTTCTTTCAAAGATTTCATTGTATCCTCAGCTGTGCAAACTCAGCATTCGCGACCTTAACTTTTGCAAGTCAAGTTTCAGACATGTGCACAATGCACATCAATCAACAAACGAGAGGCCAAAACATCTCCAAGTTTTACAAATAAACAGCCGAGGGAATGCGGTTACTAATCCTAACGCTAAGGCTGGGATGAGTCAGCTTCGCCTCACACCCCATGACATTTTCACGCAACATAAATGAGTGATTCACCCGTCCAGTTGCCGTGGTGAATATTCCTCTTTCCCACAAGCCGATTTGATGTCACCATCCACTTTTAGAGGTGCATGATTTGAACCGCCGCCACTTCTCAGCCACTCCCGGCCTGTGTTGTGCATGCGTTTCCATGGCTCTGCTGTAATGGTTTCACAGGGGGAATCGGTTCTTGGATGGGGGCTAACAGTAAACGTGTTGTGGTTTTGGAGGTCGAGGCAACATTTCTTACATTTCATCCGCTGGAGGCAATTGCCGGCGAGGCCAGTACTGAGTGAGGGCTCGGATCAGCAACATAAAGCCTGCCATTTTTCCAGAATCACGCAACAGCTGAGTTACTTAAGGTTTTCATGAAGGATGAGGACAGAGAATTGGCTCTTAAGATATCCCAAGGAAGCTGCCTCACCGTTTCCACATAACAGTGGCTCTCCTCTCGAGAAGCGGGAGATTCCCCTTCTCTTTTTCTCCATCTGTAGGAGCTGAGCTCAAAAAGACACACATCACAGACATTGAACATCCAAAGGTTAAGTCACTTGTTCCATGGCAGCGTTACCTTATACGCCCGGTACTGGCACAAGGAGATGTTTTATTGATGCCACTTGCTAGGTGTCTTCTGGACAACATTTGAAAAGAGTTGGCATTGAGAGGGATGAAGAGAAGGACAGAGAAGATGGAGATAAAGATAAAGAAGGTATCTGAGGAAACCTTGTCCGCTTCTTGACCTTGAATTTCCAGTCCATCTTAGGATCAGGAAGAGAAGTAATTGGAGTATCCAAAGGAAGTTCTGACATTGCTTTATTTTTTCCACGGTCACGGTCAAACCACTATTGCATAACCTTGGCTTAGTGAGATGGCACTGTAAACCAGGTTGTGTTTAGCATGCATCATCAAAACAGGGAAGTGACCGGTTGTTTTCATACAATGCCCAAATTTAGTTGGTTGTGAAATCACGGATTTCCTTACGGGGGAAATCCATGTTCTTTTGGGGGATTCCATCACCATTGTGCACCAACCACAAGTTGCTCCAGTAAAACTGACCAAAAATTAATAATTTATAATTCATTATTAAAGTTTCAAAAGCCATTCAGTCGAGAGCAATGAGTTATTTCCTTGTCTTTTGTTGTTTGATTAAAAACACAGACAGCAGGAAAATTAGGCGTCTGTCACTTACAGAAATGAGAAATAATTCACACGTGTTGTCCTTCTCGACTGTTTACGTTCACTTAAGACACAAAGTGTAGTGGTGTAACCCCGGCATCCTGACCAAATTCGCCCATTGGCCTTTGTCCATCATGGCCTCCTAATCAACACCATATACTGATTGGCTTCATCACTCTGTCTCCTCTCTACCAAAAAGCTGGTGTGTGGTGGGCGTACTGGCGCAATATGGCTGAATGCATCATGCACATTGATGGTGGTTGAGGAGATCCCCCCTTCTATAAGTAAAGCGCTTTGAGTACCTAGAAAAGCGTAACAAATAAAATGTAACAAATTATTATTATTATAACCTGCTATTTTTGCTAGGATACTCACCAAGATGGGCATGTTGACAATTTTTGTGTGAATTTGTCCGTTCATTCGCAAAACTTGTAGTAACGCAATATTTGTGTTCTGTCTAAGCACATGGTACAGGCTTTCTATGTGCGTGCTTCAGATGAGTGCGCACAAATCTTCTCACTGGACGCGCAAGTTCTCTTTCACATCTTCCGGCACTTGAACGTTTGAATTGGCGATGCTTAAATGAGTTTAGCTTAAAAAGAGTTTAAGCACTTAGGCGCTGTCAACACACGAGCACATACGACGCTCCTATTGAAGAAAGTTTACAGGGAGTGCCTGTTTTGTCTAGGTTTTTTGATCATCGCTGTTGTAATGTTTTGGGAAGCCAGAATGCGCATCCAGTCCATCAACAGAAACATACATTAGCTGAACTCTGTCTGATTTACAAGTTATTTTCAACAAATTATATTATAGATGTGTTGTCAGATTTAAAGGAAGTGTATGTAAGATTGTGGCTAAAACTGTTACTGCAATCACTAACCCCTCTCCCGTCCCACTGACTCGCGGTTGCCAGATATGCTGCAGGATCGACAAGAACGTTTGTAGCTGCAGCTGTGGTAAATAGACCAGATCTGGCAACCCGGATGCCGAAACGCTACTGACTTTGTGATTGGTCGATATGTGGAGGGCGGAGCTTCAGGCCAAAACACAACATGCCAACATGTCTACTGTTGTCAATGATATAAGTATTTGCAATTAACATAATTTCTTTTACAGTCCGAAGAGAACAGTTGCACCCCAGGTAAGGTGTTTTGGAGCTGTAACTGCACTCTGCAGGATGTTGCCTTTCCAGCCTCTTATTGGTACCTGTCCCAACTTTTTTAGAATGTGTAGCTCTCATGAAATAAAAAATGAACCAATTTTTGGCATGACATTTAAAAATGTCTCACTTTCAACATTTGATATGTTATCTTTATTCTATTGTGAATAAAATATAAGTTTATGAGATTTGTAAATTATTGCATTCCTTTTTTATTCACAATTTGCACAGTGTCCCAACTTTTTTGGAATCGAGTTTGTAGCAAAGTTTTTCAGTGTACTCACCATTAAAACAGCTGAAGGTGGCAGGTCTCTAAATTATCATTTATAAATACAATTATAAAGGTTGTCAACTAACTCAAGGGTAAGGAGATGTGATTCCTATCTAAAAAAAAACTACTAATTTAAATAGATTTCCTTGAAAAGTTTCAAGATAAGATATTAGGGTTACACATTTTTTACGGTTTCATGTTACAGTGTAATTATATATTAAAGTACTGAGTAATGTTCATTAACTACATGTAGTTACAATAGGATTATGGTAGGATAAGGGTTTGTTTGAGAGTTAGTTGCATGTAATTATGCACAATTTACTGTTATTACCATGGCAAGTACATGTAACATATGTAACAACGACACTAAAATAAAGTGTTACTGAAATTATTAAAGGGTTAGTTCACCATGCTCATGTTGTCCCAAGCCTTAAGACCTTCGTTCATCTTCAGAAAACAAATTAAGATTTTTTTTTAATAAAATCTGAGAGCTCTCTGCGCCCTCCATAGACAGGGTTCTGGGTGTCATTTTTAGGGTTTACAAAGAATGGTGTGAAAAAGGTAAAACATCCAGTATGTGTCAGTCCTGAAGGTGAAAATGCCTTATTGATGCTAGAGGTCAGAAGAGAATGGGCCGACTGATTCAAGCTGATAGAAGAGCAACTTTGACTGAAATAACAACTCTTTACAACCGAGGTATGCAGTAAAGCATTTGTGAATCCACAACACGCACAACCTTGAGACGGATGGGCTACAACAGCAGAAGACCCCACTGGGTACCACTCATCTCCCCTACAATTAGGAAAAAGAGGCTAAAATTTGCACAAGCTCACCAAAATTGGACAGTTGAGGACTGGAAAAATGTTGCCTGGTCTGATGAGTCCTGATTTCTGTTGAGACATTCAGATGGTAGAGTCAGAATTTGGCGTAAACAGAATGAGAAGATGGATCCATCATTCCTTGTTACCACTGTGCAGGCTGGGGGTGGTGGTGTAATGTTGTGGGGGATGTTTTCTTTGCACACTTTAGGCATCGTTTAAATGCCACGGCCTACCTGAGCATTGTTTCTGACCATGTCCATCCCTTTATGGCCAATATGTACCCATCCTCTGATGGCTACTTCCAGCAGGATAATGCACCATGTCACAAAGCTTGAATCATTTCAAATTGGTTTCTTGAAAATGACAATGAGTTCACTGTACTAAAATGGCTCCCACAGTCACCAGATCTCAACCCAATAGAGCATATTTGGGATGTGGTGGAACGGATGCGCATTCCACAAATCTCCATCAACTGCAAGATGCTATCCTATCAATATGGGGCGGCAGTGGCTCAGTGGTTCATGTAGGTTGTGTACAAACCAGAAGGTTGGTGGTTCAATCCCCGGTTCCACTTGACCAAGTGTCGAAGTGTCCATGAGCAAGACACCTAACTCCAGCTGCTCCCGACGAGCTGGATGGCGCCTTACATGGCTGACATCGCCGTCGGTGTATGAATGGGTGAATGTGAGGCAAAAATGTAAAGCGCTTTGGATAAAAGCCATATAAATGCAGTCCATTTACCATTTACCAATATGGGCCAACATTTCTAAAGAATGCTTTCATCACCTTGTTGAATCAATGCCACGTAGAATTATGGCAGTTCTGAAGGCGAAAGGGGGTCAAACACAGTATTAGTTTGGTGTTCCTAATAATCCTTTAGGTGAGTGTATATGGAGTTTCTTGAGTGAAGAAAATGCTGTACTTTTTCAAAGAACCATGCAACATTATATTCACGATACCAGCGGGATGGAGTTATTAGCATTGACCAACAGTTTGATGATCCAATGGATTGACAAGGTTTAGTCATTTAACTATGCACACTGTATAAATTAAAAACATCATTTGTCTCAAGTCATTCCAAACTAGCCTGACAAGCCAGACCCACATCAAGATGTTTGGTCTGGAAATTAACCATAGACAGGGCTCAATCCGAGGGGTGGGATAAACGGTTGTCTTTCAAACTCCCTCTGCACGCGATAGGATAGCGCTACAACCAACCAGAGCAACGAAGGTGAAACAGAGCTTGTTGACAGATTAAACTTTCGCCGTATCCGGTCGGCAAAACTCTGAACACATCTTCCCTTCTTAAGAATGACTTCAGTGCCAATCTTTGTATTTTTCTCAGAGAAAAGCTTAACTCCAAGTCTTCCAGAGTCGCGGTCAAAGCTGATTCGAAAGACCGCCGTTCAACAGTTTCTGTGTTAACTAGAAGCACACGCAACTCGCCATCATTATGTTAAGCCCCGCCCACCGACTCTATACACGATGTGATTGACCCGACTAGACTTTGGCATTTACAGCTCAGAAGTGTATTGAGTGTTGCTAGACGAAACCCGCGGCAGATTAGATTTGCTGCCACTAGGGTGCGTCTAGATTTCTAGGCTAATTCCAAACCTGTCTAAAGAAAACATTTTAAGGAATTTACATGCTGCCCTTTACCATAGAATTAAAGATATAATATGATATGATATGATATGATTAAATATAAAGATATGATTAACGATAAAGATATGATTAAAGATAAAGATATGAGAGTAATTTAAATGAATACAGAGTTTCACAGACTACATTATTTCAAAAGTTGGGCTGCATTGCAACTAATAAATAGCCACCGATTTACTAGCAGTGCAAACAGAAGCTCAGCTTCATTACAGCAGGCATTTAACAAGCTTCTGACGAACAGAGCCCACTCACTGACGTGAGCCTGCATCACTTTCTGGATGCACTGCAGGGAAATCTATGATGGCTAATCGTAATCCAAGCACTCAACTCCATCTGCGATTCAGCATACAGTGGCTGATGGGTTAGTCATGCCTGCAGATAAGAAAAACACACACGATAGCAGTTAACCATCATTTCCTCAAAAACACTCCAAGATGACAGGTTTTAAAGTGCCATGGATGATGGTAGAGAGATTAAAAACTCACCCTGCTTCTGGTGTTTTTGTTTAAAAGAGGTTTAAAAGATGAAAAGGAAAGTTTTCTTGTGTTTTTGGAGCTGAACAGCATTGATATTCTTTAAAGTTGGCATGAAATGGAAATTCAGTGTAAAATGCATCTAAATAATATTAATGTGAATAAATTTTTCATCAACACAGACTTTTTGGTGACATGCTGGACTTCTCCAGTAATTTAGTCTGCTTAAACTCCACTATTTTCTCTCATATAGATCTGCCTCCATCCAATCAATAACCACGGGATATAACCAAGTCCCCGCCCTATGTTTGACTTTTTTGATAATCCATTTCACCAGGATGTATGTCACAATATGGAAGGAATTATCTGTCACTGCACGGTTGCAAAAGGGGCGGAACATTCTTTCCAGAACTTTCCATGTTAAGATCAGCTGGGGGAATTTGGCGATATTCAAAGTTGGAAACTGAATTGGAATTTAGGGGAATATATAGGGGAAATAATTGGAAATTACTTTTATTAGACTGATTTAATCAATTCTCGATTATTCTTTTATATGAACAAAAAAGTGTGAGTGATTGAGGAATGCGCGGGGTAGAAAATCAACTAAATTTGCTTTAAATATAGTTGTTTTAACCAAGATTATGCTGCAAGATCTTTTTTATTTTCAACAACATTTAAGTTCCCTTTTATGGGCTAAACTGCAATTTTGTCTATTCCCATTAATTCCCATTGAAAGTTTCCAACTTTGAAAATTCACAGAATTTTGCAATCCCAGTCACTGTGAGCTGAGTGCAAATGACCACTATACCATAAAATCAAAATACTATTAAAAACCAGGAAGAAGCAAATTTTTATTGAATATAATAATTATAAAGGTAGAAAATTTAGTTTTTACACATTTCCCGAACCGTTAATAAAAAAATAAAATAAAAAGTCTGTGAAGAAAACACTCATTTAGTTGGTTTATGAGAAGGCAACGCAATGCAACAAGACATTGCCCATCGGTCTTTGCTGCAGCAATCATAGACTACACAGATTTCACCAAATGTGCATCTATTTATGTTGCATTAGACGTAAAAAAAAAACCTTCCAGACTATTTGGAATGTCAACACCCATCTTATTTAAACCAAAATCTTAAACACACATCATGTTGTACTTTTCAAACTCAAAAGTAGGAACTTCCCTGAAGCACTTAAAAACAGGATTATATTACTAATTCTAAATAAATAAAAAATACTATTTTTAATCTCCCTGTCATACGCCTTAAAGGTGAAATATGCTGGGTAAATATATGAAATGCATAACAGCATAATTTAATGAATCTATACTATGGGTTTGCAAAGGGGCTGACATTTTGCGGGTGGCAGTGGCTCAGTGGTTCATGTAGGTTGTCTACAAACCGAAAGGTTGGTGGTTCAATCCCCGGTTCCACCTGACCAAGTGTCGAGGTGTCCATGAGCAAGACACCTAACCCCAGCTGCTCCCGACGAGCTGAATGCCGCCTTACATGGCTGACATCGCCGTCGGTGTATGAATGGGTGAATGTGAAGCAAAATGTAAAGCGCTTTGGATGACCATAGGGTCTGTTAAAAGCGCTATATAAATGCAGTCCATTTACCAGAGACTTCCCAAAAATCCTGGAAACTTTCCAAAATTTTGGGAAATTTTCTGTAAACTTTGCAACCATATTCTATTCACTGATGACTATGAGCAACATGTACATTATATCAGCACTTATTTTCATTTTTCTTTTTCTTTTTTGTGCTGTTGCTAGATTTTTCATGTCATAACTAATCATAATTGATCATAATTTCAAATCAGTAGTGGCAGTACCGCACATGCTCAGATACTTAACGGTATATCAAACAAATTTCAATAACAAGTGGAAATGGGAACTGTGCGTGAGAGCATTCTGTCCTTGGCTGTTTCTCTATTGATTGAACTTTAAAAAATTATTTGCTTCCATAAAGATATTCCAAAATATTTGAGAGAATTATTGGGTTACAACCAATAGTAAATTATACTGCACAAATTTGTTTAACTACACACGTGATGTTCAGAGTCATTATAAATGATAGATATCTGGTACAACATGATGTAGCCAGATAATTCCTAGAAGTTACTCCAGACAAGAAGTTGCTGGGTTTTCAGTACATTGAGATCCTGGTGAGGAAACCCAAATCTTGTTTTTCTTGATTGTTACATGGGAACATGGAAAAAAAAAACTTGTCAACAAACCACTGGAAAGTAAGAATGGTTAGTACACGGTCAGTGGAATATTATAGCGACAGCTAGATTTAACTAAAAGCAAAGAAGGTTTTAAAGGTGTGTATACTTTTTGGTATCCTGAATCAACACAAGAATTACCATTGTAAATATTTAAACCTCTGCCAGATTAAAACAGCATGCCTGGAATTTTTCAGAAATCAGTGTTTGTGTATCATGTTTAAGCGAGATTAGGAACATTTTTAGATGCATTCAATATGTAGACCTTGGGATTGGGAATTTTTCTAACTCTCAGTTGAGAGTCTAAAACTAGAGTGGGAGTATTTGGAAAAATACACTATTTTGCCTAAAGTTTTAGGACATTTGCCTTTACATGCACATGAACTTTTAATGACATCTCATACTTAATCTGTGGGTGGATAACAGCTTCAATTCTAAGGCTTTTTACAAGGTTTAGGAGTGTGTGTATGTGGATTTTTGACCATTCTTTTATATATTTGTGAGGTCAGGCACTGATGTTGGACGGGAAGGCCTGGCTCGCAGTCTCTGCTCAAAAGGTCAAAAATGTCTAGGTATGCTGAAGAATTAAGAGTTCCTTTCACTGGAACTAAAGGGGCTAAGCCGAACCCCTGAAAAACAACTCCCACACCACAATCCCCCCTCCACCAAACATTACACTTGGCACATTGCTGTCAGGCAAGTACCATTCTCCCGGCAACCTTCAAATCCAGACTTGTCCATCGGATTGCCAGATAGAGAAGTGTGATTCCTCCAACACGATCTCATGGCCATGCGTATAAATAGCACGAGTTTGCAATCTCGTGGAATGTACACGCCAAAATGAGTTTTGGCGTGCGTATGGTACGCGGTTTTTTGCGTGCATATGAAACGCACTTTATGGCGTGCATATGACACGCTATTGGGTAGGTTTAGGGTGGTGGGGTGGGGGGTTCGTATGTATAATACACCATAAAATGCGTCTCATATGCACGTGAAAAACCGTGTACCATACGCACGCCAAAACTCATTTTGGCGTATACATTCCACGAGATTGCAAACTTGTACTATTTATTCGCATTTTCGTGAGATCCAGCTCGATTCCTCACTCCAAAGAACACGTCTCCAATGCACTAGAGTCCAGTGGCTTAACACACTGTTCTTGATATAATCTAAAGGCCTTACAAAGTTTGGAGGTCTGCAGCTATTCACTCCATGCACTGGGCATCTCAGCATGTGTTGACCCCCCTCTGTGATTTTACGTAAACTACTACTTCGTGGTTGAGTTGCTTTTGTTCCCAATTGCTTCCACCTTGTTATAATACCACTAACAGTTGACCGTATAATATTTAGTAGTGAGGATATTTCATGAATGGATTATTGCAATCCTTAGAGAGACCATTCTTTCACAAATGTTTGTAGAAGTATTCTGCATGTCCAGGTGCTTGATTTTATACACCTGTGGCCATGGAAGTGATTGGGACATTTGATTGATCATTGAAATTTAATGATTTGGATGTGTGTCCCAAAATATTTGGCAATAAAGTGTATTTGGTATTGAAAAATTATGTTCTGGTGACTTTCTATTCACCAAAGAAACCTGGAAAAAATGTATGAGTTTAATGGGCTTTTAAAAACACCCCAAATCATCGGTCTCTCCTTTTCACTGCTATCTATTTTTCTGTTCCTATTTCTCTTGGCTGTCTAACAGAAATACAAACTCTGGCCTAGAAGATGCTTGTGGATGGTCATGGGTGACGGCCAAGGTCATCTTGAATTAAACCTTGGAACATATAACAAGGAAAGGAAGAAATCTGAGTTGTGAGAAACTTACTATAAAACAGTGAAATGGCTGCAATAACTTTGTTAAGGGTGTCATCATACAATGCAATTTATGACTCTAAGGAACTGCTACTGCAGCCAGTGAATGAAGAGATTTTAGCAGCAGATCATAGATAAGGGATTTCTATGCCAATACTATGTGGGAAATGTGGGAAAAGTACATATTTGACGCTAGATTTTGTGTCCGTGCTTGTGTATGTGAGGTGAGACTATTTAAGTTCATGTTTCAGTATCCTGAAATCTTGATCTGATAATTATATGGCTCAAAAGTGTCATGGGATGGCTGTGGCTTAGTGGTAGTTGGTAATTGAAAGGTTGTAGATTTAATCCTAAAGTATACCATCATAGTAGTCTTGTGTAGCCAGACCTTTAATAAATAGCAAAAATTATAGTCCTAATGTACCTTATTCTTAGCCTAGAAATCTAGACGCACCCTAGCGGCAGCACATTTAATCTGCCCGCGAGTGTCGTCTAGCAACTCTCAATACCCTTCTGAGCTGTATTCGCCTAACTCTTGCCGGGCCAATCACATCGTGTATAGAGTCGGTGGGCGGGGCCATAATGACGACGGCCAAGTTGCGTTTGCGTGCTTCTAGTAAACACAGAAACTGCCGAACGGCGGCGGTCTTTCGAATCAGCTTTGACCGTGACTCTGGAAGACTTGGAGTTAAACTTTTCTCTGAGAAATGAGAAAAGAACAAAGAACGGCACTGAAGTCATTCTTAAGAAGGGAAGATGTGTTTTGCTGACCGGATATGGCGAATGTTTAATCTATCAACAAGCTCTGCTTCACCTTCGTTGCTCTGGTTGGTTGTAGCGCCATCCTATCGCGTGCAGAGGGAGTTTGAAAGACAACCGTTTATCCCGCCCTTCAGATTGAGCCCTGTCAATGGTGAGTTTCCAGACCAAACATCTTGATGTGGGTCTGGCTTGTCAGGCTACCTTATTCTGACTTTAACATGAGACTGAGGCTACTAAATGCCTCAAACAAAACTCTTACCTATTCTTAATTTAACAATATCACTTACAGCAATCTTGCTTTAAATTACTTCCATTTGAGCAGTGCTGCTGTTATGAATCATCTAAACGAAAGGATAACAAGTCCAGATGCTCCTCAACAAACTGTCCAAATCATGGAGTTGTTGACAGGATCTAATCTGGGAGCATCTAGATGTGGTGTGATACAGATTCTAGGTCACCACTGAAATTAAAAGAAGCAGAATTTTAAGCAAACACATGCTGCACTGCTCCAATTTTGACTACAACCAACCTCAGCCTAGCATCAAAGGCTGACCAACAAAAAAACACAGGAAAAGTCTATATGTGACAATCATAAGTGAGTAAACAAAAGCAGATTAGGCCAAATTGTTAAAGACCAGTATGAGTAACAATTGCAAGCAATTTCCAAATCTCAAAAGACCAAAGAAAAAACATTTCTGGTTCAAATTTGGTGGTACTGTATATTGCTTGCTTTAATATATATAATAAATATATATTATAATCTAAGGATTTAAACATTCAAATCAGAATTTTCGAATCTCTCTATGGTCGACCGATAGTCGAATCATCTATGTGTGTGTAAACCATAGACCGGAAAAAATATAAACGGTATAAACGGGTTGGGGAGTGCAGGACACTAGTCAGCAGGAGGCTAAGACTATTTTTATTTTACTTTACACACGGCACACAGCCACCACTTTTAATAAAGTGATCAAAACTATACACTACACATTCGTAAATGAACCGTTCTCTCATAACATTTAAAAGCCGCGATCGAAACACAGAACATCACACAAATATATAAAAGAACATTTTGATAAATAAACATAAAAAATACCTGCCTAGAGAGGAAAAGAACACTTTGAGTGCGTTTATATGCACGTTCTTAAGCCGATTGTGCCTAAAGGGGGTCGCACACCAGACTGAAGCTCAGCGCCGTGTCTCAGGGATCTCACACATACATTATATACACCCGAGCTCAATTTTGAATCGACTTCTGACAAAAGAGCTGCACAATGAGTGTATCTTGTAGCACAGGGTGAAATCAGTATGTAGTATGTACATTCACGATTTGAGGGAAATAAACATTTAATCACCGTGGACAGGCGAATGCCGGTGTCGGTGTATATGTGTTTGAATTTTAAAGGCACCAATCTTTATAACACTAATATTGAGCACCCCCATATTGCCAAAATGGTATGATCCTCGTTTCATAACACCTGCGAAGATTCGACCATGAGATCAGTGGTCGAATCCGGTCCTGCATATCGATTTCCGTTATTTGTGAGAAAACGCTTCCCGGCCAAACACAGAATTTCCTGGGTTTTCGTGTTTTCAATGTTAGACACTATGCAGAGCTATTACACATCTTCTGAATGAGTACTGAATCTCCTGATCAAAACACACACAGCAAAACAAGCGAGCGCATGTAAGCAGATGCATTATGTAAAATAACGAATCAACCATTAACATTTAACATCATATAAATATATAAATCTAATGTTGCTGAATGAAATATGGACCCAGGACTGTGCAAGCATTAGGGGTGTTGATGGACTCGATCTACTCCATCTGTGTTTGATCATCGCTCTGAATCGCTTTGAATGCTTTATAATCAAAATCTTTTCTTATCTTGACAAAACACATATCGTCGGAAAGGTCAGAGTCTCAAGGTTCCATATTTGGGGACTGTTTTGTGATGGAAGTGATATCTGGACAGAAATGTACAGGAAAATGCATTTAAAAAAAAAACAATCAACGGATTGTAGATTACACCTGTTGGCTATATTTCGTACTGTGCCTAAAAAAAATCTCATGGGAACTTACATTTTTGTGTTATCAACTTCAAATTTGGAACACAACTTGGTTAGAGAACATGGTTTTGATTTGATAATGTTTTGTAAAATATATATTCTATATAAAATAAAAAATATTAGTACAGTATTTTTCATTTACAGTTAAATTAAACTTCTATAACTTTTTTATACTTTCATATTTTGAACTGCTTTCACTTACACACAAAAATCTGCTGAGTGTTTTGTCTTTAAAATAAGACCAAACTGAGGTTTATATTCCATTGCATTCTTGAATTACAGCTATTTTAGTTTGGATAGTGCATTTTCATGTCTATTTTCAAAAAGTGGGGTGACAGTTAAGGGGTTAAGAGTCAATGATTAGATCAGTATTCCAGTAATCATTATGTTTCTTGCATGTTATATGTTTGGCAATAGTTCTTCTAACCCCAACTGATGGATTGCGTAGCTTTACATTTAGATCTTAAATTCATTGAAAGTCTTTGGGATGTGCTGGAGAAGACTTTACAGAGTGCTGGATTTGACCAAAAATGTATGCCTCTTCATGTAAACATATGTTTTAATGATATTTTACTTTATAACCTGTTAAATATTATTAGTATTTTTTTTAAAGAAAACCATCACTTCACTTCAGAAGGCCTTTGTTAACCCCCCGTGTGGGGCACTTTTATAATGGATGGATGCACTTTTTTGTGCTTCAACTTTTGGCCTCCATTATAAAGCGCGGAAGAGCCAGGACATTTTTTAAAATAACTTTGATTGTATTCGTCTGAAAGAAGAATGTCATGTTCGCCTAGGATGGCTTGAGGGTGAGTAAATCATGGGCTAATTAAAAATGTTGGGTAAACATTACCTTTAATATTAAAATAAGCTGTTTAAAAGTTTTAGACCTCAACCCTCCATGAAATGTGTCTTGTCATCTGCCCACATGTGGCTTTTAGTGAGCACACTCCTGTCTATAGTGTAAAGTGTGCTAAGAGTCTCAGTGTGAGCCGGGCCCCTCAAGCGAGAAAAATTAAAGTCTGATGCATAGCAGGCTCTTTCACCACCATGAACATGTGGAACATGTATCGTCCACACATTTATGCACAAGATGTCCAGAACATTAATAGGCATTAAAACCCAGAGGGTTTACGTCTCATCTGGATCTCAAAAGCAGAGCGAAAAGACAGTCTGACCTACATTCACCCAATGATCGTCTTTTCCCCAGGACATGCAAATAAAGTGGTGGAAAATACCCAGCATGCCGTTCCTCTAAAGGGGCTCGGGACGTTTCTCTTCAGCCAGTTCCAGATGTACAGATGGTCGTCGTAGTGTTCGAGCTGAGGGGGGCTCCTTCACTCCCTTTAAGAGTTAAGGGACAAGAACGGAAAAACTGAAGGTGCATGCTTTAAAACATACTGTTGCATTATTGCCCACACAGTTTGCTTGACATAAAGGGGATTTTTATTAAACATATTTTGAACAGGGTTGTTTATGAAGGTTTATTTTTTAGTTTTACTTCTTGATTCAGTAATCATATAGTATTTCTCACAAATAAAGAAATGGCTTAGAAAGATGAAGAAATGAGGGAAAATACGGTAACCAACAGTGCACTCAGTAATCTAGTAAGTAATTTTGTATTCAATGGGGATAATATTTCAACAAATAAGTACCAAATAGAGCTAAATGAAATTGAAATAAAGTCTGCGGTGAACACAAGCTCAAGATACTTTCAAGTTTTATTAATTGACTTAATACACAGACACATTAGCCATGGGAATGTTATCGTCATGATGAAATTATGATTTAGCCATTATGACATGTTGGAGTATAATTCTCGATTTAATCAGCCAGAATAATTCTATTTACATTTATTTTATTATTTATTTAGACATATACACTGTAAAAAAGGGCAAATTTTGAATTTTGCAGTACAATGGACTTGTCAGATCGGGACACGGACTCAGTCTGCAGGCACCAAAATACAGTTTATTGAAACAACAGGAACAACCCAAACGGGCTAACAATAGTCCAGATAGATACAGCAGAACAGAGGAGTCACAAGTCTTATCAAAATCTGGACAGGGCCAGACAAAAAAATCCAAAAAAAAGCAACACAAGAGTCAATAGCAGAGCCTTCTGCCGAAGAATATTAGGACTATCAACCAGGCGGAGAAGCGCAGCACGAGGCACAGAGTAGGCAGGGCTGGCGGCGCTCAGATGGCACGTAAAGCAGGGCAGCAAAGGAGATCTGTGGGCAGCGTTAGAGAGCGAGACCAGGGCCAGATGCAGAGGGAATCCACCTAAAGAAAACAGAAGCGTAGCAGAAAAAAAAAAAACTAAAAGAAAAAGATCCAAAGGCAAACAGTCCTTAAAGCTTGGTCTCACAAAGACAGGACAGAAATCCAGAATCAGAGAATACCAGACTACCAGACAACCAGACTAGAGGAGTGCTTGCACAGCCACACCAAACAACGAACTGGCACAAGACAACACACAAGAGGGACTTAAATAGGAGATCTAATAGGTACAGCACAGGTGGAAAGTGAAACAATAACGAGGTGATGAGTGGAATAACAAGGGGGTGGGACCAGACACCACAGTGACAGCAAAGCACAAGGTGACTAAAAGCAAGCCCAAGTGCTCCAAAACACAAACACATAACAGAGACAGGACATGAACGGACAGATCAGCCCAGGGTCATGACAGTACCCCTCCCCCTAGGAGCGCCCCCAGGCGCCCCAGGGAGAGGCCCACCACGCTTCCGGTAGAAGTCCTCGACCAATGACCGGTCCAGAATATCCCGAGCCGGAATCCAACTCCTCTCCTCCGGGCCGTATCCCTCCCAGTCCACAAGATA
Source organism: Pseudorasbora parva (assembly GCF_024679245.1). Classification (NCBI taxonomy): domain Eukaryota; kingdom Metazoa; phylum Chordata; class Actinopteri; order Cypriniformes; family Gobionidae; genus Pseudorasbora; species Pseudorasbora parva. The sequence continues at coordinate 30,167,278 of NC_090185.1, forward strand.
TTGAAAACCCCGACCTCGACGTCTGACATCCAGCAATCTTCTGACAGTGACGACTGGGGAACCATCCACTAGACGAGGGGAGGGAGGGATAGAAACAGATGGGTTAAGGCGAGAACGAAACACAGGTTTAACCCGAGAAACATGAAAGACTGGGTGTACCCGACCAAGTGTAGGAGGTAACTTGAGCCTAACTGCCACCGGACTCAACACTTTGGTGATCTGGTATGGCCCAATGAACCTGGGGGCTAACTTGCGAGAGGCCACCCGGAGAGGTAGGTCCTTGGTAGACAGCCATACCTTCTGACCACACACATAGCGGGGAGCAGGAGTCCGGTGACGGTCGGCCGCTGCCTTAGTTCGTCTGGAAGCCCGGGCCAAGGCCTCCTCAGCTTTCCTCCAGGTGCGGCGACACCGCCGGATGAAGGCTAAGGCAGACGGAACAGCAGCATCGGGCTCCTGTGAAGGAAACAAAGGGGGTTGAAAGCCAATGGAACATTGGAATGGGGACATACCTGTGGCTGCCACCGGCAAGGAATTGTGGGCGTACTCGATCCAGGATAACTGTTGACTCCAAGAGCTCGGATTCTGATGTCAGGCAGCGGAGCGCTTGTTCCAGATCCTGGTTTGCCCGCTCGGACTGCCCATTGGTCTGCGGATGAAAACCTGACAACAGACTCGTAGAGGCCCCGATCTGCCGACAGAACTCCTTCCAGAACCGGGAGACAAACTGTGGCCCCCTATCGGAAACCACGTCTACAGGAAGACCGTGAATCCGGAAGACGTGATCAACCACCACTTGAGCAGTCTCCCTGGCTGAGGGCAATTTGGGAAGGGGAATGAAGTGGGCTGCTTTGGAAAAGCGATCCACCACTGTCAAAACTACAGTGTTACCCTTAGATGGGGGAAGACCAGTGATAAAGTCAAGGGCTATGTGTGACCAGGGGCGGGAGGGGATGAAGCAGACCAACGGGTGGCTGGTTAGAACTCTTGTTCTGGGCGCAAACCGAGCAGGCCAACACGAACTGCCTGACATCCTGGGCCATGGAAGGCCACCAGAATCGCTGGCGGATGGCGGCCAGCGATCTCCGGACTCCTGGATGACAGACTAACTTGGACGAATGTCCCCACTGGAGGACTTCAGGGCGCAACGCAGCCGGCACAAATAGCCTACCATCCGGGCACCCCCTCGGCACCTCTCTCTCTCGTATGGCCTCCTCCACACGCTTCTCGACACCCCAGGAAAGGGACCCCACCACCATCTCCTTAGGAACAATGGTATCAGCCGGTGCACCTCCCCCAGGAACCCCAAAAAGACGAGAGAGGGCATCTGGCTTGATATTCTTAGAGCCTGGCCGATACGAGAGAGTGAAGTTGAATCGGCCAAAGAAGAGTGCCCAGCGGGCCTGGCGTGAGCTCAACCTCTTGGCCGAGCGGACATACTCCAAGTTCTTATGGTCCGTCCAAACCAAGAAGGGCTGCGTCGACCCCTCCAACCAGTGACGCCACTCGCCCAGAGCCAGCCTGACCGCCAACAGCTCCCGATTCCCTATGTCATAATTCCGTTCAGCTGGGCTCAGGCGGTGAGAAAAGTAGGCACAGGGATGTACCTTCCCATCTCTAGGAGACTGCTGAGACAGGACCGCGCCTACCCCAACCTCAGAGGCATCTACCTCTACAATAAACTGCCGTTCAGGGTCTGGAAAAGAAAGAACAGGAGCTGAGATGAACCGGGACTTGAGAACATCAAAGGCCCCCTGGGCTTTCAAATTCCATCTAAACGGTACCTTGGTGGAGGTGAGAGCCATCAAGGGTGCAGCAACCTGACTAAAGTTCCGGATGAAACGCCGATAGAAGTTGGCGAATCCCAGAAACCGCTGCAGAGCCTTGCGTGAGTCTGGAGTTGGCCACTCGGCTACGGCCCTTACCTTAGCGGGATCGGCTTTGATGCCATCCGCCGAAATGATGTAGCCCAGGAACGAAACTGACTCTGCGTGGAAAACACACTTCTCCGCTTTTACGTACAACTGGTTCTCCAACAGCCGTTGTAGCACCTGACGAACATGCTGGGTGTGTACCTGAATGGAAGGAGAAAATATTAGAATGTCATCAAGGTACACAAAGACAAATTGGTTAACCATGTCCCTCAGCACGTCGTTGACCAGGGCCTGGAAGACAGCTGGAGCATTGGTCAGGCCAAAAGGGAGGACCCGATATTCAAAGTGTCCCGAGGGGGTGATGAACGCTGTCTTCCACTCATCCCCCTCTCGGATCCGGACAAGATGATAAGCATTACGGAGGTCCAGCTTACTGAAGACCCTGGCTCCCTGCAGTAGTTCAAAGGCAGATGACATTAAAGGCAGGGGATACCTATTCTTAACAGTTATGTCATTCAAACCTCTGTAATCAATACAAGGACGCAGGGAGCCATCCTTCTTCTTGACGAAGAAGAACCCTGCACCAGCCGGGGACGAGGAGGGACGGATGAGACCGGCATCAAGAGATTCACGAATATACTTGTCCATAGCCTCTCTTTCTGGACCAGACAGGGAATAAAGGTGACCCTTGGGCGGAGAAGTGCCTGGGAGGAGCTCGATGGCACAATCATAAGGCCGGTGAGGAGGCAAGGACATGGCTCGGGACTTGCTGAAGGCCTGCCAAAGATCATGGTATTCCACCGGGACCCCAGACAAATCAGCCGCCTCCATCTGCAAAACAGGAAACACAGAGCCAGGAGAAGAGGCAGCACCCATACAAGACGCAAGACAAGACTGGTTCCATGACAAAACTGAATTTCTGGCCCAATCCACGTGAGGTCCGTGCTGTACCAGCCATGGGTGCCCCAGAACAACTGGAGAACTTGGGGAATGCAGGAGGTACAGCTCGGTGATCTCACGGTGATTGCCAGAAACCACAAGACTTACAGGGGGTGTGACGTGAGTGATGGTGGTGATAGGAGAATCATCAAGGGAATGAACAGAGATGGGACTGGGGAGAAGAATAGCAGGAATACCCCACTGCTCTGCCATGCCACGGTCCAGGAAGTTTCCACCAGCGCCAGAGTCTACCAGGGCAGAGCAGGAGTGAACTGACCCTCTTAACTGGACCATAACAGGAAGAAGGGTGCGGGACAGAGAGGGGGAAGTGAGGGAAGCGCCCACCAGGATCCCCCTAGCTACTGATGGGCTCTGGCTTTTAACGGGCACTTGTTGGCAAAGTGCCCAGCTTTTCCACAATAGAGGCAAAGACCCCGGGTGAGACGGTCTTGTTTCTGCTGGGGAGTGAGACGCAGGCGCCCCAACTGCATGGGTTCAGGATCAGCTGATATAGGTGAAGGCAAAACCGAATTGGTTTCAGTGGGAAGTTCTCCCCCCCTCCAGGGGAGGCGGCCAATTAAACGTCGGTGTCGGAGGCGAAGGCGACTCTCCACTCGGAGAGCCAAGTCAACCAGAGCGTCGAAGTCTTGTGGAAGCTCCTGGGTGGCGATTTCATCCTGGATCTCCTCATTGAGTCCAGCACGGAACATAGCTCTACACGACCCCTCGTTCCAGTCACATGAGGCCGCTAATGTCTTGAACTCGATAGCAAACTCGGTCACAGAATGGTCTCCTTGACGAAGTCGTGCCAGCTGAGCCGCCGCCTCCTCACCCCGAGCTGACCGGTCAAACAGCTTCACCATCTCTTGACGGAACTTCTCAAACGAAGAGCAAAAGGGAGCTTGAGCCTCCCAAACTGACGTACCCCAGTCGCGAGCCCTTCCTGTCAGCAGTGTTAAGACATACGCAACCTTGGTCTGTTCCATGACATAACGACGGGGCTGCAGGGCAAACACCAGTGAACATTGGGACAGGAATGCTCTACAAGAATTAGGGTTACCATCATAGGGTGGCGGGTTGTTTGCATGAGGCTCTGGCTCCTGGCGGAGAGAAGAGAGGTTGTCAGTGTCTTCTGCTCTGCTAGCTGTCTCTCTGCGAAGCTCCTGGAGCTGGACATTCAGGTCAGCCAACTGGGAACCTAGAAACTCCACCTCCCGAGATGTGGTCGTTAGCTGAGAGGCATGCTGGCCTAAGAGAATGCCTTGCTGAGTGACTGCTGATCGAAGAGGATCTGGGCCCGCTGAGTCCATCCTTGGCCAGTTCGTTCTGTCAGATCGGGACACGGACTCAGTCTGCAGGCACCAAAATACAGTTTATTGAAACAACAGGAACAACCCAAACGGGCTAACAATAGTCCAGATAGATACAGCAGAACAGAGGAGTCACAAGTCTTATCAAAATCTGGACAGGGCCAGACAAAAAAATCCAAAAAAAAGCAACACAAGAGTCAATAGCAGAGCCTTCTGCCGAAGAATATTAGGACTATCAACCAGGCGGAGAAGCGCAGCACGAGGCACAGAGTAGGCAGGGCTGGCGGCGCTCAGATGGCACGTGAAGCAGGGCAGCAAAGGAGATCTGTGGGCAGCGTTAGAGAGCGAGACCAGGGCCAGATGCAGAGGGAATCCACCTAAAGAAAACAGAAGCGTAGCAGGGAAAAAACAAAACTAAAAGAAAAAGATCCAAAGGCAAACAGTCCTTAAAGCTTGGTCTCACAAAGACAGGACAGAAATCCAGAATCAGAGAATACCAGACTACCAGACAACCAGACTAGAGGAGTGCTTGCACAGCCACACCAAACAACGAACTGGCACAAGACAACACACAAGAGGGACTTAAATAGGAGATCTAATAGGTACAGCACAGGTGGAAAGAGTGAAACAATAACGAGGTGATGAGTGGAATAACAAGGGGGTGGGACCAGACACCACAGTGACAGCAAAGCACAAGGTGACTAAAAGCAAGCCCAAGTGCTCCAAAACACAAACACATAACAGAGACAGGACATGAACGGACAGATCAGCCCAGGGTCATGACAGGACTTGGATGTTTAAGTTATTTCAACTTAAATTATGTTAAACTGGCTTAAAAAAAAGAGTTAAATCTTGTATAACTAATTAAAAAAAAGTGTAACATTTCTTAACTTATTTTGATGAGTTAAAACAATGAAAAAACATATGTGGGATGCACATCCAGGGCACGAAGCTCCCGTTGCACCACATCCCAAATATGCTCTATTGGGTTGAGATCTGGTGACTGTGGGGGCCATTTTAGAACAGTGAACTCATTGTCATGTTCAAGAAACCAATTTGAAATGATTCAAGCTTCGTGGCATGGTGCATTATCCTGCTGGAAGTAGCCATCAGAGGATGGGTACATGGTAATCATAAAGGGATGGACATGGTCAGAAACAATGATTAGGTAGGTCGTGGCATTTAACCGATGCCCAATTGGTACTAAGCTGCCTAAAGTGTGCCAAGAAAACATCCCCCACACCATTACACCACCACCAGCCTGCACAGTGGTAACAAGGCATGATGGATCTGTCACGGAGTGACTTAATGTGGCGGAACCTAAAATGGCAGAACCTAAAATGGCGGAAATGGTTCCGCCCGGTCCGTTGTCTATGAGACACGCAACCAGTTCCGGTAACTCCGGGCAACTGAAATGGGGGATTATTAAGAACAGGTGTGCGAATGGACGTGGCGATTGGTGGTTGGGCAATTCAGAGAAAAGTAGGCATATAAATAAGGTATCCGGAGAACAGCAAAAGGGTGTGTGGGGGGGGGGGTCTGAGGGTGAAGTTGATTCCGGCAAACGCTGTGGATGAGACGGAGCGATCGGTGTTGGAGGGACGTATTGAGGCGGATGGTACAGACTGGGCGAAGTCAAAGCAGAGTACTGGGCTGAAGGAAACAGAGTTAAGTGTTTGAAGAATTCCCTTTGGAGTGATTGTGTTGATATGTATTATTACTGCCTTGAAGAGATTGTTTACACTGAGAAGTCCCCGAAAACGTATTGAATAGAGGAAGGAGGTCTTGACGTTCTCATATGGTCATCCTCTGCACTGACCCTTTCTACTATCCAGGACCTATTTCCCGGCCCAATGTGGTGATTCTGACCCTAATTCACCGTGAGTGTGTGGAGTACAGTGGGCCGAAGAGAAAGCCCTGCATTAGAGGAAGTGAATTGGTGACGATGGGCGATTGTTGCATATGTATATACATCCGACTGTGACTCGTCAATCTCTTTCCCCCACCTGGTGGTGGTGTGACAACGGTATGAATGCTTTCAGGACTGAGCCAAAAGCTCTGCGTCATCGTGGGACTGTTCTACTATGTGTGGGAAGTCAACGTTAACGTGTTTCTTAGAAGTCTGTCCTAATGAGGAAGGCTGGAAGTCCGCTGTGTGTAAATACGCACTCTCCGGCCACCTGAGACTCGAAGTGCTAAAGCCGACGTCTGTCTACCTACAGAGCTTGCTTTCAGGACTGAGCCAAGGGCTCTGCGTCATCGTGGGACTGTTCTACTACGTGTGGGAAGTCAACGTTAACGTGTTCCTTAGAAGTCTGTCCTAGTGAGGAAGGCTGGAAGTCCGCTGTGTGTAAATACGCACTCTCCGGCCACCTGAGACTTGAAGCGCTAAAGCCGACGTCTGTCTACCTACGGAGCTGTGAGTAAAGCTAAGAGCCCAGTGTACCGCCTGTATACTCACCTGTACGTCCAAAGCTAAGAGCCCAGTGTACCGCCTGTATACTCACCTGTACACCCAAAGCTAAGAGCCCAGTGTACTGTCCTGTATACTCACCTGTACGTCTAAAGCTAAGAGCCCAGTCTACCGCCTGTATACTCACCTGTACATCCAAAGCTAAGAGCCCACTGTACTGTCCTGTATACTCACCTGCACGTCTAAAGCTAAGAGCCAGTGTACCGCCTGTATACTCACCTGTACATCCAAAGCTAAGAGCCCAGTGTACTGTCCTGTATACTCACCTGCACGTCCAAAGCAAAGAGCCCAGTATACCGCCTGTATACTCACCTGTACGCCCAAAGCTAAGAGTCCAGTGTACTGTCCTGTATACTCACCTGTACGCCCAAAGCTAAGAGCCCAGTGTACTGTCCTGTGTACTCACCGGTACGTCCAAAGCTAAGAGCCCAGTGTACCGCCTGTATACTCACCTGCACGTCCAAGGCTAAGAGCCCAGTGTACTGTCCTGTATACTCACCTGTACGCCCAAAGCTAAGAGCCCAGTGTACTGTCCTGTATACTCACCTGTACGTCCAAAGCTAAGAGCCCAGTGTACTGTCCTGTGTACTCACCGGTACGTCCAAAGCTAAGAGCCCAGTGTACCGCCTGTATACTCACCTGCACGTCCAAGGCTAAGAGCCCAGTGTACTGTCCTGTATACTCACCTGCACATCCAAAGCTAAGAGCCCAGTGTACCGCCTGTATACTCACCTGTACGCCTAAAGCTAAGAGCCCAGTGTACTGTCCTGTATACTCACCTGTACGTCCAAAGCTAAGAGCCCAGTGTACTGTCCTGTATACTCACCTGTACGTCCAAAGCTAAGAGCCCAGTGTACCGCCTGTATACTCACTTGTAAGCCCAGGCTCGTACGAGGAAGAGAGAGAGCTGGGAAGATCCATTGAGAGTCAGAAGCGACTCAGATTCCAAGGCCCCAGTCCCAGAGAGCTGGTTCCCCCATTTTTTAATATCCCTTTCTCCCCTTTCCTATAATTCTTTTTAAATCAATAAACACTGTTTTAACCTACCTGTCCCCTCGTCTGTCCGGTCATTGGGGTGTTTTGGGACCTCCTCGGGGTGGAGACTGAGGGAGGAGCGAGACTCGCACTGGTGGTGGTCCGTTCCGACCGGTGACAGATCCATGTTCTCATTCTGTTCACGCCAAATTCTGACTCTACCATCTGAATGTCTCAACAGAAATCGAGACTCATCAGACCTGGCAACATTTTTCCAGTCTTCAACTGTCCAATTTTGGTGAGCTTGTGCAAATCATAGCCTCTTTTTCCTGTTTGTAGTGGAGATGAGTGGTACCCGGTGGATTCTTCTGCTGTTGTAGCCCATCGGTCTCAAGGTTGTGCGTGTTGTGACTTCACAAATGCTTTGCTGCATACCTCGGTTGTAACGAGTGGTTATTTCAGTCAAAGTTGCTCTTCTATCAGCTTGAATCAGCCGGCCCATTCTTCTCTTACCTCTAGCATCAACAAGGCATTTTCGGCCACAGGACTGCCGCATACTGGATGTTTTTTCCTTTTCACACCATTCTTTGAAAACCCTAGAAAATCCCAGTAACTGATCAGATTGTGAAATACTCAGACCGGCCTGTCTGTCACCAACAACCATGCCACGCTCAAAATTGCTTAAATCACCTTTCTTTCCCATTCTGACATTCAGTTTGGAGTTCAGGAGAACTCTTGGCCAGGACCACACCCCTAAACGCATTGAAACAACTGCTGCCATGTGATTGGCTGATTAGATAATTGCAATAATGTGAAATTGAACAGGTGTTCCTAATAATCCTTTAGGTGAGTGTATAACAGAGATATAACAGGCAGATACGACTTCAGTCACAGTTTATTCAAAAAGTACAAAAATTCCAAGTGTTCTGAGGCCAAATTATTAATTTGTGTGAAGAAAATCCCCGAAAGCGATCAGCGTCTCCATACGCCGAAGATCATGCACTTAGTCAAAAACTGCCGCCTGAAGAAACGTTACGTCAGCTTTGATAGTGAAACTGCATTGGCTCTCGTGTGTCTCGTGACCGATTGCGTCAGGTGTATCTTTGGAAGAGGTTTGACTGAATGCGTTCACGGAGTGGCTGGGCATGGCCGCTGGAGCGATTGTTTAAGAGATTAAATGCAACACATGATTCGCGAGCAGCTGGACTTTTATTATGCCACAGTCACCGACGCTATTTCCACTTTTTCGTTTATGAGTATGAGCCACAGTCGCCGACGCTATTTCCACTTTTTCGTTTATGAGTATGAGCCACAGTCGCCGACGCTATTTCCACTTTTCCGGTTATGAAAAGTGGTAACGCTGCTCTGTTTATCATATTAGATACATTTAAGTGTGTTTAAAATGATGTTATGACGCTACTCTGTGTGTTCGCTCAGCAGCTGCTGTGTTCACACTGCTAAGAGTAAAGTGTTTCTACGTTTCTTGAAACCGAGGGTAACGCAGATATGACGCAATTGACAGGCGACTCCCTCAGACGTCCCGGCTCCTTGGTTAAAATAGCAATTTTCCACACTTTACAAATAGTTGGAGACATTTGAGATAAGAACTCTACTGAGCAAAATATATAATACTGGCCTAAAGTTTTTGGGATATTTTATTGATAATGTTTTACATAGTGCACCTTTGAGCAAAAATTACTTTAGATAAACATCACGTTTGTATTTCATTTTTATGTTTCTATTGCTGAAGTAAGAGAGTTAACCTTTCTTTTTCTGTGTCATATTCTTCTGTAATCAAGAATGGCAGCACAGCTAAAAGGTTTGCTTGAGCTCTGCCCTCTACTGGACTGGCGTGAATATGCATTTCCTTCACCCTGAGGCTTTTTCATTTTACTTTTGGTCTGAAAGGGCATTTACATTTGCCAAAAATAGTACTTTTTTGCAGAAAACAAACAAACAAACAAAAAAACAAGCAAGCAAAACTCAAGTGAGAAATATTAACGCAATTAGTTACTTTTTAGAAAGTAACCTAATATTGTTACAGATTACTTTTAAAAATGACATTCCCAAAACTGCCAGTCAGTGATATAAAATTCACACCACATGACATGACAGTTTACTCTGACATTTTTTGATTTTATACAAACCCCACCCATCCAAAAATGAAAATTCAAAGAAAACACAATTCTCATACTAGAATAAGTATTGTGTGAATAAATCAATATATGCGGACAAAAAAATCATAGCATCATGTACTGTAAGGTTTGTTAAATATGATTTAAGTGTAAGGTTGGGAAACCCCTGGAGCTATGACACAATTTGAGCACTGGCTGGTTCCCTCAAAGATCATGCCGTCCCCTCTTTTTACTTCACCAAAACAAAACATAAACCTGTCACAGCCACCATCCACTCACAAGCAGTTGTATATGTACAACAACTTCCAGCTGAAAAAACGTAACGGGTTGTTCTGTTCAAATCCTGGCTCAAATGAGCAGCCCAGGGTGATGTCTACAGCAACAGCTGGGTTACATGCTGGAGAACATGTTCTGTAATCCACTCCAGCAGATAAAGTACAATGATTGATGGTTTAAGAATAGAGGTTAATGTTCATGAGCACATGCTGGAGTTCTCTGAGGTCAGTGAGCTGCTTCTGGGTCAGAGATGAAAACACAACACTGGAGGGTATGAGCAGACCGATGATGAATGGATGTCACAAAACAGGTGAGTGTTTCCCTCAGATGATAATGATGTGTAAGAAATGAGGGTTCACGTGACTCAGCAGGGAATTTCAGAGGGTTTTTAGTTTTTCAAGATGGACATATAGCCAAACACACACATTAGAGCCTTTCCAGATCATAAACGGCAAAGCTTTTCCTGTGTTTTCACATAAATGGTTGATCTTGTTGGGCATTTGCACTAACAGCAGTGTTGGAGGTATCACATTACAAGTAACTTGAGTTACGTAATAAGATTACTTTGTCAAGTAACTATTACTTTTCAAATTTACAACAAAATACGCACATTACTTTTTCAAATTTATTTGACAGACAGCTCTCCTGTCCCCATGTTGAGAGAAATCAAGAGTAAGTGCAGTTCCCTTTCAGTCGGTCACGTTCGACGTACGTTTCCGTTCCCTTCTTCAGGGCACGAGGGTTACCATATGTAACCGAGACGTTTTTTTTAACTCAGCCTGAGGCTTATTCAATCAATTTTGTCTCACTATCAATTTTATTATGAAGAAGTATTTGTATTTGCACAAAAAATAGAATTTTTTGTTATAAAAAGCAAAAACAAAAAAACAAGCCCAGCCCAGGTGAGAAAAAGTAATGTAACACATTACTTTTCTTAAAAAGTAACTACGTAACTCATTTAGTTACTTTTTAAGGGCGTAATGCAATATTATAATGCATTACTTTTTAAAGTAACTTTCCCCAACACTGACATTTCCCCAAAACGTTGGGACCCAGAAAAAAAAAGTTTTTTGAATTTTGTATTTTTTCATGTCATTAGATTGTTTAGAGCATAAGAAACAAATGGACAGATTATTTTTTTGGAAAATTATATTGTATTCATATTTTATGATACGTCCTCTGTAGTTGACACCAGGACTCAGTTGTTAAAAAAATTTAATGAAATGAAATTGCATGTATAGGCAAAAACAATGGGATTTATTTTTAATTCACGAATACATTTTTAAGTTTCAGGATTTTTTTAAAACAAACTTTTTTTAAAGATGATTCTGAGCTATGTTATAAAAGATATAACTGAATGCTTTGATATACCATCTTACTTTATGCAATATGTGGGTAAAATGGCCATACTTGGATTTTCCCATTCAGTACAATGTATCGGTATATTGCATCTAATTTGCATATTATTGTGTTCTTGGTGCAACATGTAATGAAAAAAAGGAAGTCTAATAAGGGGAGTAATAATTGGCAACATTTTCATAATAATATGTAATATTTCATAGGAATATTGATATGTAATTTATTTCCCTATTTACTTGTTGTGTCTCCAAAATGCCTGATAAACATGATTTAAGTCCCGGTGTCCTCTACAGTGGACATTTATGAAATCAATGCCCTGTTTTGTAACAAAGAGTCATATTTAGATTAGAAACCCCATAGCATTTTCCTGAGATGTTGATTTATAACAAACAATTAGAAAATTAATCAGATTTATATTATAATTACAAAATATTATCATATTTCCATAAGAGTGCTAAACATTATTGTCAGCCATTTTTAAAGACCAAGAAGTTGTTGTTGTCCTGGTGAAACCTCCAAACATTTGGTATCTGTGCAAAGCCCTGAATGTGCTCTATAAAGGACATCCTGACTCAAAACTGTGACGTGTGTGATGTCACAGAAACTCACTAAAATATAATGTCCACTACAGTGGACAAAAGTCTATTACTGGGTCCCAGGAGGTTAAATTTAGCATTTAAAAGTCAGTTCTGCAATGGATCTTCGGATAAATCGAGTGTCTGGGGTTTGATGAAAGTCAGCAGAGAGTGTTGTTGAAATAGTAATTTCGGAGCCACTTTGAGCTGGGCTTCATTTTAGCATAAAATGTCTCACAGATGGGACTAACAATGCTTCTATGTACACATCTTTATATCAAACAGGCCTTGAAATCGGAGGAATCCCTTGATGTGTGCAATACGAACATCAGAATGAACATTTCAGAATCCGAAATGCGCCATTAACATTTTCATTGGCCAGTAATATAAGCCATGCAGAGAAAACCCGGCTTTAACTTCTCATCCATGTGGAATAGAATGGAACAAGCCCAAACCTGAGCGGCATTAGTACAGCCTGTGACAGTGATACCTGTGAAGAAGGCAATTCAACCTGACAGTTAGGTCATGGAACATCTCATTTATATAATCTGTTATATACGTATAGCGAGGGATGCTGGAGGGGAGGCTTTAAATGTTTGTTTCCTTTTTCGAAAAATTTCATACATCCGCGTCACACTCCAACTGATGCCATTTGCTCAAGGCTAAAAGACAATGGCTGCATTGTTAGGCTAAGAATGATTTTCCCTTCTTAGAAGCGCGATTTGCAGACCAGGCATGGTGAAGCTGTTATATAAGCCATGATTTCTATGACATACACACTGCATGGAGCCCGTCATGTCTTTCCTGTAGTTTCAACACTCATCATCTTGATATGTAACAGGAGAGGCCATGAGCACACTGCGTGTCATATGTGTGTGTTCCTCTGGTAGTCGATACAAATATGTGTAAAATTTCATGGTTTTCTATATCACAGCAAAGTGAACAGCGAATATGCTATATCCATTATTTTATTTTA